>NC_064816.1:10079660-10222169 GCF_023721935.1 Panthera uncia | reverse complement strand
TTCATATTATCCATAACATTAAAATAAAATTGTTGATAGAACCTGACCCTTCTTGATACTAAGGCAAAAAGACAGTGATCTCCCCAATTCTCATGAAAGTCACATTGTGTGATGGAAAGAGCAATGTCTCCAGCCAATTCAGGTTCTTGAAATGTTTCTGAATATAGGCTAGAAGCATCACACATGGTAATAGCCACACCGTAGGATAGGTGAGGCAGGAACATTGTTATCATGGCTCAAGTATTTCATCCCTCACACTTGAAATGATTTCCAGTTTTTGGGTCCTCCCTCAGTGGATCAACAGAAGAGACATGGAGATGCTCTTGGGGTTGTCTTAGGTGATGTAGGGCACAGTCAGGGGGATATCCCCATATCTCTGAAGAAAGGTAGCAGAATTTCAATGGGCCTCAAAACAATGGATATCTCATTCCTTCTGAGTGTGGAGAATCTCCAACTCAGGGACTCTGGGATTATTTCTTTGGCCATCTTTCAGAGTGGAGGCCAAAGCTGAAGAAAGAAGTGCTCCTTCTAAGATAAAGAACCCCTGTGCTTATGGATTCACCTAAGTAGTGAGGGAATTTAATGAGTAACCAACTAAACCATCAACTGCTTTTTAAAATTCCTGGTAAAGTTGATGCTGACAATATTCCTCAGTATTTTCAGTGCTTTTGTGAAGTGTTGGGCCTATGGAGTTCTCTGCTCCATCATTTTTTCTGACATCAATTATTTTGTAAGCTCTTTTTAAAGATTTTATTTATGTATGTATGTATGTATGTATGTATGTATGTATGTATGTATTTAGAGAGACTGTGATTGGGGAAGGGGCAGAGGGAGAGAGACAGAATCCTAAGCAGGCTCAACATCCAGGGTAGAACCCAATATGGGGCTCGAAATCAGGAACTGTGAGATCATACCTAAGGCGGAATCAAGAGTTAGATGCTTGGGGCTCCTGGGTGGCTCAGTCAGTTAAGCATCCGACTTCAGCTCAGGTCATTATCTCATGGCTTGTGGGTTCGAGCCCCATGTTGGGGTCTGTGCTGACAGCTCGGAGCCTGGAGCCTGCCTCGGATTCTGTGTCTCCCTTTCTCTCTCTGCCCCTCCCCTGTTCATGTTCTGTCTGTCTATCTGTCTGTCTCTCTCTCTCTCTCTCAAGAATAAATAAACATTAAAAAAATTTTAAAAAGAGGGGCACCTGGGTGGCTCAGTCGGTTAAGCGTCCGACTTCAGCTCAGGTCATGATCTGGCTGTTCATGGGTTCGAGCCCCGCGTTGGGCTCTGTGTTGACAGCTCCGAGACTGGAGCCTGTTTCAGATTCTGCGCCTCCCTCTCTCTCTCTGCCCCTCCCCTGTTCACTCTCTCTGTCTCAAAAATAAACATTAAAAAAATTTAAAAAATTTAAAAAAGAGTCAGATGCTTAACTGGCTGAGCCACCCAAGCACCCCATTGTTTCAAATATTTTAATTAATTAATTTGTTTGCTTATTTATCTGGAGAGAGAATTTTGTAGGTTCTCTTTAAAGTGCATGTGTATATATGTATGCGGGGAATAAGCTTAGGAATTCCCTGGGCTTGCACGGATGGGTTAACAAGGCATCAAGAATTAGAAAGCCACAGGATGCTCACAACCGTTTGGGTAAACAAGATTAGGTACATAGGTATAGAGAGGGCTGGGCAGAGACCCCAGTATAGAGAGGGCGGGACAAAGTCCCCAATACAGAACAAAGGTATATGAGGTAAACAAGATTAGGTATTCAGGGAGGAAGCGCCCCCCCCCCCAACTTAGTACAATAGCAGAAAGCTGCTTTCCCAGAAAGGAAGGACCAAATTAGGTAAACAGGTAAATAGGGCTATAGACCTCTGTAGGGTGAAGTTGCCCAGAAGTTGCCCAGAGGAGCTAATTAACAAAAGAAAGGTGCCTTGTTGATCCTGAGGTAGCATGCTCTGTCTTTCTTGTCCTCTAGACCAATTTTGGTAAACAGAGGTGGTGCTTCATGTCTGTTGTAAACAACCTTCCACCCAGCCTCCCGGGGCCAGGGTTTTGTTTTGTATTAACCCAAGCCCCTAACCCCACATATCTTCAAAACCCCCTTTCCCTCCTGTCCATGAGTTAATGTTCACAGTTTCATTGTCTCTTTATGCACGTCCATCACCATGTCTGTAAGCTTTCTGATCCTAATAAAAACAGAGCAAGGACCCTTAATCGGGGCTCTTGTCTTCTCCCGGACATTAGCCATCTCTCGCATTTTAATCCTGCATCCCGCTTTCTTGCGAGACAAGAACTTTAGAGCCACAGTCTACAACATATGTATGTGTATAAAAGCTCTGAATCTTAACCTTAAAAACAAAAAATACCCAAATGTAACATCAGCCTAATATGCGGTGCTTGTATACCTTTTATAGATATTTGCATTGAAAAACTAAATTCAGGCTTCATAAGCAGTGTTTGGAATAGTTAAGGCCAATGAATGAAAGTATGAACTCCACACGGATGGCAGAAAAAAGCTCTATTAATTGGGCTCCAATTTTTGCCTACATATTAAGTAAGGAGGTTTGACACAAGATGTAGAAGAAAATAAAAGTGGGGAGATAAAAGTTGAAGGACCTGATGCCACCGAGGTTCTAGACCAACACTACACAGTCGTGAATGAACAGGTGAGACTCTGCGACCTTGTTGCAGTGTAGCTTCTGATTCGGCAAGGTGAATGTGGCCTGGGACTCGGCATTCACATAAGCTCTTGGGCAATGTTGATCCTGCTGATCCATGGACCACACTCTGAGTAGCCAGGCGATGAAGGGGGACAGCTGCTTTGGAACGAGGATTACATTTCCAGTGAGTAGCGGTACAAAGGAAGGATGAAAGCATTTAAAACTCCCCAACTGAGGCAAT
Source organism: Panthera uncia (assembly GCF_023721935.1). Classification (NCBI taxonomy): domain Eukaryota; kingdom Metazoa; phylum Chordata; class Mammalia; order Carnivora; family Felidae; genus Panthera; species Panthera uncia. The sequence continues at coordinate 10,219,283 of NC_064816.1, read as the reverse complement.
GATATAAGGGGCAGTACTTTATTAATCCATTCACCTGAAATCGAAGGCAACCACATTTCTGTGCCATCAAAGTGATGGTAATTGAATGTTGATTTTTTTTCCCCTCTCTTTCCTGGTAGTGGTTTCATCCACATGGAATCAGGAAATCAAACACGTGCTTCGGAATTTCTCCTCTTGGGATTTTCAGCAAAGTCAGATATTCAATGTGTGCTCTTTGGGCTGTTCCTGTCCATGTACTTGGTCACGGTCACTGGGAACCTGCTCATCATCCTGGCCATCTGCTCTGACTCCCTCCTCCACACCCCCATGTACTTCTTCCTTTCCAACCTGTCCTTGGCTGACATCTGTTTTACCTCCACTACTGTCCCGAAGATGCTCTGGAATATCCAGACTCAGAGCACAATCATAACATATGAAGGCTGCCTCAGCCAGATATTTTTTTTCATTGTGTTTGGATGCCTGGACAACTTACTCCTGACCTCGATGGCCTATGACCGCTTTGTGGCCATCTGTCACCCCCTGCACTACTCAATCATCATGAACGGCCAGTTCTGTGGGCTGTTGGCATTGGGATCCTGGTGCCTCAGTATCATGGGTTCCCTGCTCGAGACCTTGACCCTTTTGAGGCTGTCCTTCTGCACAAACATGGAAATCCCACACTTCTTTTGTGATCTTCCCGAAGTCCTGAAGCTTGCCTGTTCTGACACCTTCGTCAATACCATGGTGGTGTATTCTGCAACTGGCCTTCTGGCCGTGATTCCTTTCAACGGAATACTTTTGTCCTACTTTCAAATTGTTTCCTCCATACTCAACATTTCCTCAGCTACTGGCAAGTACAAAGCCTTTTCCATGTGTGGGTCTCACCTCTCAGTGGTCTCCTTGTTCTATGGAACAGGTCTTGGGGTCTACCTCAGTTCTGCAGCGACTTCATCCTCTAGGACAAGTCTGGTGGCCTCAGTGATGTACACGATTGTCACGCCCATGCTGAACCCCTTCATCTACAGTCTGAGGAATAGGGACATGAAGGGGGCTCTCCGGAGACTCCTCAGCAGGGTGGTGCCTCTCAGCAGTGGGGTCTCTGGAGGAGTCTTATGGTAACTGGGTGCACAATATGGAGGCCCAGAAATCCTGGCTTGCTTCATCCAATATCTTTATTTTTTCCCCAGTTGTACCTGTTTTAAAGCAGTACTTTCCTGGGGTCTTCCCTGCCCTCTCGGTTTTTCTTCAGGCTATATCTTGAGTTCCCTTTTTCACTTTATAACCACTCATTTTAACTTGGTGTGAACAGAACCTGATATTTTCTCAGTTATATTTGGTAATGGTTTGGATTTCTTTAAAAAAAATGAATCAAATCTCATGTATTTAATATCTATCCTCAGAGGGATGGGATGTGTGCCTATTTTGGAAATGTCCTGAAAACTCATTCACAGAGATGTTTTCTCAGGTCACATGAATAAAATGAACCCAAAGATTTGATCCCCTCCACGTTTTTTTCCTGATCTACTTTCCTTCCAGTCCCATCAACGTTATTAAATTTCTCAACTTGTCCACTCTACAAATTTCTTGAGTTTCAGAACTGTCTCTTACCTATCTTTACAGTGCCTGGTATAGCTCTAATGACGGAGTTTTAAATCCAAACCCTACACTGAGGTTTATTAAGTTTTCCTTAATATTATAATTTTACTTCATTTGATTGTTACAAAGTTTAGCACATTTTCAAGTTTGTATATTTATTTGCATGTTTTCTTCCTATATTTTTGGTTTGCATCTTTAGACCATTTCTCGGGTATTTTTATTCTAATTGGGTTAAAATAATTTTTTATATGTCTACACTTTATGCTTTGTAATATCCAACGTGTTCTAAATATTTTCCCTAGTTTTACACTTGTTTGTAAATTTTCTTTATTGTTGGACCTACAGATTTCAAGGCACTGGAATCCATTGATTATGTTCTCAGTTCTTTGCTTTTTCTTCCATCTGGTTTATGCTCAGAGGATTAACCTAATCTTTCTTCTAGATGTCCACTGCTATGTTTTTTCTACAAGTTCACTTTATTCATTTTGCTTTTCTACATGTTCACTCTCTTTATGCCAACAAGCGGATGTCATTAAGATAGAACTTTAATGTTATTTTGCTTCTAACTAATAACAAATTGTCCAAACACCTCTTATTTCTAAAGCCTTGCTTCCCTCATTGTTTTTTTTATTCCACTTTTATAATATGCCAGATTTTATGGGTCGCCTGGGTGGCTCAGTAGGCTAAGCATCCGGCTTTGGCTCAGGTCATGATCTCGTGGTTCATGGGTTCGAGCCCCATGTCGGGCTCTGTGCTGACAGCTCAGAGCCTGGAGCCTCCTTCAGATTCTGTGTCTCCCCCTCTCTCTTCCCCTTCCCCAGCTCACACTCTGTCTCTCTCTCAAAAATAAATAAACATTAAAAAATTATAGTATGACATATTTTATTTTATAGGATTTGTGTTTTCTTATTCTCCCGTCAATTTCACAGTTTGGTGAAATGGAAGTTTATTACAGGTTCTAATCAAGAACAGAGGCTATGTTGCCTTTCCAATATTGATTCTCCCCTTTTTCCTAGTAGCAGGATATTGATGGGGGTGGCAATATACTCAAAACATTAATAAAGGGGTCATCATGTGCTTTGGCTTACTGTTGCTGTTGTAACCAGCGACGGCAGACTTGGTGGCTTAAAAAGAGCACAAAGGTATTAGCTTACAGTTCTGGAGATCAGAAGTCCAAAATGGGTCTCCCTGGGATAGAAATCAAGATGTCTTCACAGCTGCATTCCTTTCTAGAGATTCCAGGAGGATAACCCCCTTTCTTGCCTTCTCTAGCTTCTAGGGAACATCCTCCTCCCTTGTCCTATGGCTCCAGCCTGTGTCTTCAATGCCAGCAGTGGCTGACTGAGTCTTTCCCTTCTCTCATTTCCTGGACCCTTAAGCTGCCTCCTTTTTCTCTTCATGGACCTTTGGGATTACAAGGGCTTCATCCAGTTAGCCCCAGATAACCTCTATCTTAAGATCAAGTGATGAGCAAACTTAATTCCTTCTATAACTTTAATCCCTTTTCCCTTGTAACCTAACATTTTCACAGCTTCTGAGGATTGGGAAGCAGACATTTTTGGAAGGCCATCATTCTGCTGACCATACCATGTGACACAAGTTTGCCCAAACATATGAGTTGAAATCTGTTAGTGGAGCTTCTAGAAAACATGTATTTTCCCAATTAAAAAAACAGATCGTCAAAACGGTGAAATTGGAGTTTTCTCACATCTTTTCCCTAAGAAAAGACAGTAACTCATTGCTGAGAGTATCTTCATGGAAGTCCAGGGGCCTGATGAAGAAACTCAAGCCCAAAGTTGGAGCAAAAAACACTCAATATTGAACGCATTGAGGAGAGTAAGAGGAACAATTATACTTTACCCACATAAGCTCTATCCCAAGGGAGCACGCTTAGTGCCCCAGGAGATCTCAGCCAGGGACTTCACCCAGGGATGAATGTAAGAGTGTGCCAGTGAGTGCCTGGGCCCCCAGTTGTGTTGGATGCTGCCATCTACACCCACTGCCTTCCCAACCCACCCAAAAAACTGCCCCTGAAGCAGAATAATCCTGGACTCACTTCCTGTCCCAAGAGACTTTTTTGGAGGGGCGTGTCATCATCAACTTAGTCAATGTGGAACTTAGAAGGTCACAGTAGCCCCTGTGGATTGAGCACCTTCTCTGTGCCAGGTAATTCCCTGTGAGATCTAAAAAATTGCTAACTTCTCAGGGTGCCTGCATGGCTCAGTTGGTTAAGCGTCCGACTTTGGCTCAGGTTATGATCTCACGGTTTGTGGGTTCAAGCCCTGCATCAAGCTCTGTGGTGACAGCTCAGAGCCTAGAGCCTGCTTTGGATTCTGTGTCTCCCTCTGCCCTCCTCTACTCATGCTCTCTCTCTCTCTCAAAAATAAATAAACATTAAATTTTTTAAAAAGATATTACTAACCAAAAGGATTCTCACACCAAATGCTTAGATGGAATTTCTCTAGTTTACAGATAAAGGAACAAAGGCTTGGAAGATTCATTTCCTGTCATGAGGAAAAAGAGACACCTGCAAACTTGTGTATAAAGAAGCTGAGCCCCTGAGTCCCACATTTGACTGCCTAAGGTCAGACCCGAGGTAGGTAGGGGGATTCTTATAGAAGAAAACCCAAAAATACTCACACTTGATTCCACCACTGGACCACAGTCTTTTTTTTTTTTTTTTTTTTTTTAATTTATTTTTGGGACAGAGAGAGACAGAGCATGAACGGGGGAGGGGCAGAGAGAGAGGGAGACACAGAATTGGAGACAGGCTCCAGGCTCCGAGCCATCAGCCCAGAGCCCGACGCGGGGCTCGAACTCACGGACCGTGAGATCGTGACCTGGCTGAAGTCGGACGCTCAACCGACTGCGCCACCCAGGCGCCCCTGGACCACAGTCTTAACATGCAAAGGTTGTCTACAGACCAAGATTGTTAAAGTAACAACAGGGAGCTAGTTACAAGGCAGAATTTCTGGGCCACCCTGGGCATGTCAAATTAACAGGAGCACTTCCTAAGCTATGACAAACAAAACCTTCTCCAGGTATTTTCAAGTGTCCTTTGGAGGCAAAATCATCCCTGGCTGAGATCCACTGGTCTAGAGCAAGAGAACTCAGCATTCCAATAGAAGCACATCAGTTCATAATGGTCCAGTCCATAATTTTGGGGTGACCACTCAACCCTTCCAAGTCACATCTCTGCAAATGTGGAATGAGGCTCCTAACATTATGGCCCTCATAGAATGGCTTTTGAAAAAAATAAATGAGACAATACATATACAGTTTCAAGCTCAGCCCATGGTGCCTGAAAAGATCTTTTTTTAAATGTTTCAAGCTTTTTTTAAAAAATGTTTATTTATTTTTGAGAGAGAGAGAGAGAGAGAGAGAGAGAGAGAGAGAGCACAAGTAGGGAAGAGGAAGAGAGAGAGGAAGACCCAGAATCTGAAGCAGGCTCCAGGCTCTGAGCTGTCAGCACAGAGCCCGACATGGGGCTTGAACTCAGAAACGGTGAGCTCATGACCCGAGCTGAAGTCAAATGCTCAACTGACTGAGCCACCCAGGCACCCCTCAAGTTTTTATTTAAATTCTTGTTAGTTAACATGCAGTGTAATATTTGTTTTAGGAGTAGAATTTAATGACTCATCACTTACCTACAACACCCAGTGCTCATCACAACAAGTGTGCTCCTTAATCCCCATCACCCATTTAACCCCTCCCCTGCCCACCTCCTCCCCGGCAACCCCTAGTTTGTACTCTATAGCTAAGAGTCTCTTATGGTTTACCTCCCTCTCTCTATTTTCTTCCTTCCCCTATGTTCATCTGTTTCATTTCTTAAATTCCACGTGTGAATGAAATCATATGGTATTTGTCTTTCTCTGGCTTATTTTGCTTAGCATAATGCACTCATTGCAAATGGAAAGATTTCAGTCTTTTTTATGCCTGAGTAATAGTCAATTGTATACATAAACCACATCTTCTTTATCCATTCATCACTCAATTGGCATTTGGGCTCTCTCCATTATTTGGCTCTTGTAGATAATGCTGCTATAAACATTGGAGTGCATGTGCACCTTTGAATCATTACTTTTCTATCCTTTGGGTAAATATCTAGTAGTACATTTGCTGGATTGTAGGATAGTCTTATTTTTAATTTTTTGAGGAACCCCCATACTGTTTTCCAGAGTGGCTGCACCAGTTTGCATTCCCACTTACAGTGTAAGAGGGTTCCCCTTTATCCACATGCTGGCCAACACCTGTTGTTTCCTGCATTGTTAAATTTAGCCATCCTGACAGGTGTGAGGTGATATCTCACTGTGGTTTTGATTTGTATTTCCCTAACGATGAGTGACATTGAGCATCTTTTCGTGTGTCTGTCAGCCATCTGCATGTCTTTGGAAAAGTGTTCATGTCTTCTGCCCAAATCTTCACTGGATTATTAATTTTTCAGTGTGGAGTTTGAGAAGTTCTTTATAGATTTTGGACACTAACCTTATATCAGATATGTCATTTGTAAATATCTTCTCCCATTCTGCAGGCAGCCTTTTAGTTTTGTTGATTGTTTCCTTTGCTGTGCAGAAGCTTTTTATCTTGAAGAAGTCCCAATAGTTCATATTTGCTGTTGTTTCCCTTGCCTCCAGGCATCATGTCTAATAAGAAGTTGCTGCAGGGGAGCCTGGGTGACTCAGTCAGTTAAGCGTCCGACTTCGGCTCAGGTCATGATCTCACAGCTCGTGAGTTCGAGCCCCTCATTGGGCTCTGTGCTGACAGCTTGGAGCCTGGAGTCTGCTTCAGATTCTGTGTCTCCCTCTCTCTCTGCCCCTCCTCTGCTCGTGCTCTCTCTCTCTCTCTCTCTAAAATAAATAAACATTTATAAAAAAGAAGTTGCTGCAGCTGAGGGCAGAGAGATTGCTGCCTGTGTTCTCCACTAGGATTTTGATGGTCTCACATTGAGGTCTTTCACACATTTTGAATTTATTTTTGTGTTTGTTGTAAGAAAGTGGTCCAGTTTCATTCTGCATGTTGCTGTCCAATTTTTCAACACCATTGTTGAAGAGACTGTCTTTTTTCTATTGGATATTCTTTCCTACTTTGTCAAAGATTAGTTAATCATATAGTTGTGGGTCCATTTCTGGGATTTCTGTTCTGTTCCATTGATCTATGTGTCTGTTTTTGTGCCAGTACATTACTATCCTGATGACTATGCTTTAAAATATAGCTTGAATTACCAAATGTTTCATAAATGTCAACTTTTAACCTGTATTAAAGATACAAACTCTTAACTGATTTGTCAAAATAATTATGAAGCCAAAGATTGTTGTACCCATGACTGTATAGGAAAGGAACACACCTTTGCTTGTCGGAGAAGGAATAGGGATTTTTCTAGAGCTATCAGGAGCTGTGTTCCCACCACAAGTCATTGTTTTGGAGAACCAAGGGATATAGTCAAGACAAGTTCCTGAGTTTTAGATTTGGAAAAAAACCTTTCACTTAGGGCTGTGAAAAGTTTCAATGTTAGAGCTCTGGAAGCCAGGAAAGTTCAAGGAAGGGTAATAAAAATTGGATATGCCTGATTCTAATCTGATCTCTTGGGAACAGAGAATCTACAGGAAAAAATTCCATTCTGTCCATATAAGTTCCCCTAGGGAGATGTGCTCAGGGGTTGGAGTAATAATGGGAAATGTGTCTAATGAGCAGGTATAGGGAGCAGATACAGCAAACATAAGGAGCTATAAATGTCTCCTCAGTTGCAGCCCCTGACCTCCTGCTCCAATCTTAAGCTGGAGGACATATGGTTTTTGCATTTGGATTCCTAAGTCTGGCTTGGGGACCGATGCTTCACTCCTTCCTGCAGTCTGGGAACAGAGCTTTGGTTTCCATCATCAACCAATGGGGAGGAATTTGGACTTCCGCATGGAAACCTTCCTCTCAGAGACCCCATCCAGGTGGGTCTCAGATCTCAGCAGGTACTTCAGGAAAGGTTCAGAGAGAATGGAAGCTGAAAGCTTTTACTTGAGGTCACCGGAGAGCCTAACCAGCCTAGTCTGGAGACAAGCTGGTGTGGTGAATTCATTCATTTATAATCAATTTATTTAATATGTTTAAAAAAGAAATGTCTGGTGAACTCGGAGATGCAAGGACTATTGTCCACAATTAGGTGGTGGGAATAAAAGTCCATTTGGATGAGACTAAAGAAGGAATGGGGATACTGACTCCCAGGAAAATCTGAACACTTCCAAGGAGTTTTGCAGTTAAAGGGAATATGAAAAAACACTATTAGGTATGGAGAGCATTGCAGTGCAGTGAGGGAATTTAAAAAATATTTTTAAGATGGGGTATATTGGAGCATATTCTGCATCCATTAGAAAGATCCAGACCAATGGAGGGAGCCACAATCTTGCAACTGCAGTTCTGAAGACATACATTTCACAGAATCTTCTCTCACATTAGGTATTCATTTAAAATTTTTATTTAAAAGACAAACAGGCATATGCTAGAGGGCTTTATTTTCCACTTATTTCATTACCTGGAGCCGGAAAATATTTCTGGGTTCGTTAGCCATTTACTTTCTCTGTCGTACTTATTTGGGAAAGTTCTTTGCCTTGTATCCTGGGGTCTGAACATTCTTATTCCTGCTTTTGTTTGTTTGTTTGTTGTTCTTGCTGAATCACTTTCCTTTTGCTCTTTGATTGCATTCTTTCAACGAATAATTCTCCTCCTACACCGATATTAAACTGTATGCTAACCAACTAGAATGTAAATAAAAACATGAAGCAAACAAAAGAAATAATTGCAAAATTTTAAGCCAAGTTTGCTATCTGCTGTTTAATTCTTGTATGTATGTACAGATATATTTTCTGGGTGGTGTGAGAGTTTATAAACTTTGAGTGGTCAAGTCTATCAGTCATATTTTGTCTCCCACCCATTGCTTTTTATGTGCCTTGTAGTAATAAACTGCCTTTTGTATGTATTGCCACCTTCCCTCACATCTGTGATTCCTCACTATCTTTTGCTTCTTGTGATTAGATCCGTCCTCAGAGCTAGCAATCATCCTTCTACCATCCTGTGGAGACATGAATTCCTCTTGCATTCAACTTATATCTTTCTCACAAGAATGTGTGACTCCACTTATGTTTATATAGGATGAAATTATAATTTTAGATAATGCTCCCTGCACTACTTTTAAATGAATGATAGTTATAAATTATATTTTCATATCTGCTTTTGGTTGTTGCCCATGCCATTTTGATATAGAGACCTGTGTTAATGCGATGAAATTATTGTTATTTTTAACCTTTTCTTGCAGAAGACAGTCTTTTAAAATTCAATTTCAATTAACAAGGTTGTTTTGAATCCACTATGTTTATCCTGGTTTTCTTGTTCCTGCTGTTCTTTTTATTTTATAAACTCCACTTTCTTTTTTTAAAATTTAATTTAATTTAATTTAATTTAATTTAATTTAATTTAATTTAATTTTCAAGTTGGTTAACATACAGTGTGTACAATGTGCTCTTGATTTTGGGGGTAAATTCCCATGATTCATCGCTTACGTACAACACCCAGTGCTCATCCCAACAAGTGCCTTCCTCAATGCCCATCACCCATTTTCCCCTCTACCCTGCCCTCCTACCTCCCCATCAACCCTCAGTTTGTTCTCTGTATTTAAGAGTCTCTTATGGTTTGGCTTCCCTCCCTCTCAGTTTGTAACTATTTTTCCCCTTCCCTTCCCCCAAGGTCTTCTGTTAAGTTTCCCAAGTTCCACATACGAGTGAAAACATTGATACCTGTCTTTCTCTGACTGACTTATTTCACTTAGCATAATACCCTCCAGTTCCATTCACGTTGCTGCAAATGGCAGGATTTCATTCTTTCTCATTGCCAAGTAGGATTCCATTGTATGTATATACCGCATCTTCTTTATCCATTCATCAGTTGATGGACATTTGGGCTCTTTCCATAATTTGGCTACTGTCGATAGTGCTGTCGATAGTGTAAACATTGGGGTACATGTGCCTGTATGAGCCAGCACTCCTGTATCTCTTGGATAAATTCCTAGTAGTGCTATTGCTGGTTCGAGGATGTGGCAAAATGGGAACACTTTTGCACTGTTGGTGGGAACGCAAACTGGTGCAGCCACTCTGGAAAACAGTGTGGAGGTTCCTCAAAAAATAAATTCTATTTTCTAGAAGGGTGTTTCTATCTCAGTGCACACCTTTATCAAATGGCAAAAATGAACAAAGGAGGTGAGGTCCTGCTCATTTGGATCTTAGATTAAATGAAGAAAGTAGACTGGGTGACATAAATGTGTGTGCGACATAATGCACTCAGGGATATACAGATGAAGAAAGGAAATAGGTTTTTGAGGCACGTACAGGATTTTATAGGGTAGACTGTAGGGATGCCTACACACGTTGGACAAAAATCAGAAACAGGAGGAGAGTTGCCCGATGAGTTTGCCAAAAAAGAGATTAAAACCCAAAGCCCAGGAATTACAAAGGAATGTGAGGGAAGGGCCAGCTTCATCTGTTCCTGGGCCATATGAGAATAGATTTGTTGGTGTTCCAAGTTCAAAGAGCAAATATCTGTAGATTCCAAATTTGAAACCCAAGTTTCTGATTATGCAAGTTTGGAATTATATATTTTTTAGAAAAAGTTTTTTTGAGCAAATAATCTTTGAAAATCTCCCATTTTTTTGTACTCTGTGCATTTCATTTTGTGAATTGTTGGTGTCTTTCCTTGCTTGTTATTCTGGTGGGATGTCTTGATAACATGAAGACATTCATACGTTTTCTTTTGGATAAATTGTTTTTGCTGCTTTATTATTCTAGGCATCAAGGAGATGTACCTGGGGTTGGGGTGTCACCAGAACCAGGGACACCTTTCTCATCACCATCGCTAGGGGCCACCTGAGCTCATCAGATCTTTCTCCCCACTTTTCTTGCTCTCAGTTTTTGAATTTGATTTTTTAGTTTTCTTTAAACACTGGACATGAAATGATCTTATTAAAATGAAGACCCATGTTTACATGCTCATGGAATTTGGACACATTTTTACATCTTTAGAGGAAAGACAATCTGATGTTGACAGCCTGCCTTGTATCATTGTTTGTATAATATTGTGGCCATAGGTGAGAATAGCTATAGGAGGCTATAGTGTGTGTGTGTATGTGTGTGTATGTGTGAGTGTGTGTGTGTGTGTGTGTCCACGTGCGACATAGTGGTTCTCAAGGAGAAGTCCTGAAACCCATAGCTCTAATACATGACCCTTAAAATACAGGTGCCAGATTACTACCAACATATGAAGCTAAGAAGGCCCATTTCTATTCAAAGATTCCTTGGAAACGAAATTAATAAAGTGCAAGGAACACCATGTGAAGGAGGGATTCCTTGTGCTGGGAAGTTTCATCAGTGTCAGGGAGGCCACCTCATTCCTCCACATTCCCTGCCACCACCTCTCATCAGTCTTCCTCTCGCTCCTTCCCCTGGACACACTGGCTTTCTTTTGAGCCTGGGTCTTTAACACATTATGCAAACAACAAAAGGCAGGATGGTGAAGGGGAGTGGGAGACACTGGCTTCCGGTTAAGGAATTCCTTCCATGTTCAGGAAGGGGAGACTCACAGGAGTAAAAGGCCCAGCGGAGGGAATACTGTAGTGATGCTGTCACAGGCTGTGTGGTGACAGATGGCAGCTCCAAGCCTGGTGAGCAGGGCGTGATGTTGACACTTGTTGAATCACTGTGTGGCGCCCCCCAAACTAACGTGACCTGGTGTGTCGACCACCCTCATGCTTTAAAAAATTAATTTAGAAAAACCCACGTCTTTCCTCAGAGCCGTCACACTCATAGTTCCCTCTGATGGGCACGCTCTTCCCCAGAGGACCTTGTGTCTCCTGTCTCCTCGAGGGCTCTGTTTACATGTGTGCCTGTGTGCCCGAACAACCAGGAAGAGCCATCCCTCCATCCACGCTTCCCTTTACACAGGCTTTGTTTTTCTTCACAGCACCTGTCACCCCTGATATTTTATCTGGTCTCATTTGCTTATCCCCTTTCTCCATCACTGAACCCTCCAGGCTTTTGTTTCTAGACACTTATACACTTTGCGTGAAGGTTAGTCAGTGCTCAAGGTTATTCCTCAAACGGGTGACAGAATTCCTCATTAAAAGTATAGAAAATATGAGCACTTGGGGAAAATGTTAAGTGTGGGAAGTGAATACCTATTCAGAGCTGGCATGGAGATGCTAAGAGGGGACAAGTTCCATACAAAAATGATGGATATTCACTTTTGATGCAAAATAAGAATTGTAGCATTTCAATGATATTTGCAATGTTCATTATCGAGAAAATTAGTCATGTTATTTTTTTGTTCCCTGGTAGTCACCTCCAGCACACGAAACCAGGAAATGATACACATATTTCTGAATTTTTTCTTCTGGGATTTTCAGAAGGTCTAGAACTGCAGCCCCTCATATTTGGGCTTTTCCTCTCCATGTACCTGATCACTGTGTTTGGCAACCTGCTCATCCTCCTGGCCGTCAGCTCTGACTCCCACCTCCATACGCCCATGTACTTCTTCCTGGCCAACCTGTCCTTTGTAGACATTTGCTTCACCTCCACCAGTGTCCCGAAGATGCTGGTGAACATCCAGACTCAGAACAAAGTCATAACTTATGCAGGCTGCATCACACAGATGTACTTTTTCCTACTCTTTGCTGGATTGGACAACTTTCTACTGTCTGTGATGGCTTATGACCGATTTGTGGCCATCTGTCACCCTTTGCACTACACAATCATCATGAAACCCATCTTCTGTGGACTGCTTGTTCTGGTGTCCTGGATGGTGAGCACCCTGAATTCGTTATTACAAACCTTAATGATGTTGTGGCTGTCCTTCTGTACAGAAGTAGAAATCCCCCACTTTTTTTGTGAAATCAATCAAGTGGTCCAACTTGCCTGTTCTGACACCTTTCTTAATGACATGGTGATGCATTTTGCAGCTGGATTGTTGGGTGGTGCTTCCCTAGCAGGGATCCTTTACTCTTATTCTAAGATAGTTTCCTCCATACGTGGGATCTCATCAGCTCAGGGCAAGTATAAAGCATTTTCCACCTGTGCATCTCACCTGTCAGTTGTCTCCTTATTTTACTGTACAGTCCTAGGAGTGTACCTCAGCTCTGCTGCTACCCAGAGCTCACGGTCAAGTGCCACAGCCTCGGTGATGTACACGGTGGTCACGCCCATGCTGAACCCCTTCATCTACAGCCTGAGGAACAAAGACATAAAGAGGGCTCTGAAAAGAATCGTTGGGGTTCCAGGGACGTAAGGGTCAATTGTCCTGGGGCTGAAGATGTGCCCATGATTGCAGGGCTCAAAGCCTCAGAGACAGGAACTGCTATCCCTTTATCAGACTGTGGAAGTAGAATCTGATCTTTCTATTTCTTTCCTGGAATTTCCATTTGTTTGATTTCAACTTCTCTATACATTTAAGTAAATCATTTTATTAAGCTTCTGCTCTGTCTGATGTACAGTTTATCCTTTGTCCATTTTCATACGTTCCCAATGTTTTCCCCATCCTTGGGTCACAAAGGCCTAGAAATTTCTGTATCTTACAATGGGAAAGTTGGATTTCTTTTTCTTTTCAAGATTTTATTTAAATTCATGTTAGTTAACATATAGTGTAGTATTGGTTTCAGGAGTAGAACTTAGTGATTCATCATTTACATGCAACACCTACCACTCATTAGAAGTGCCCTTGTTCATGCCCATCACACATTTAGCCCATCCCCCCACTCACCTCCCTCCAGCAACCCTCACTTTCTTCCCTATCATTAAGAGTCTCTTATGGTTTGCCTCCCTCTCATTTCTATTTTATTTTTCAGAAGTTGGATTTCTTAAAAATATTTTCATTTCAAATGACTTCTATCATGCCAAGTAGATTTCCCCAAGATTTCCCAAAAGAATAATCATTCCTCACATGGAAGAAAACTACAGTTGGCCACTAAGCTCTTTACATAATTCTATTGTCCAGGAGAATACAAAACCACAGTGTTCACCTTGAGTCTGTCAATCTTTTTATATCATTACCTTAACTACTCTTCCTGAGAATGTGGACTCTAACAGTGTTCCTTAAAATGAACAGGCTAAATGTCAGGATATTGACATCGATGTCTAAGGTAGGAAAGCCCAGGCACTCACCGATGCCCATGAACATTCCCACAGACATTTCCCTGACCAGAGCCTATGCTGTGACTGCACTGGCCCTTGGGGTACTTACTGTGATTGCAAGGCACACCTCCACAACACCTATCAGAGAACTCTAAAAAAACAAGGTTTATTACTTATAGTCTCTGCAAGGAATAGGCAGAAAGGTCTGGAGGGACCGTACGGAAATTCAGAAGGAGAGAGAGAAAGGCCACAATGGCAGGCCCTGACTTTATTGGGGTCTCTGGTCAGAGTGTCTAGGGGTTTGCAGGTTCCCTCTTTGTTGACAAATTTAAAACATAAATTCTGGCACAGAAAGGGAAAATCAGGGTCACTCATGTGTCAGTATGTAGGTTACCCACGGCTTTCTGAAGAGGTGCTTCAGACTGGGTGTGTTCTGAGTAGTTCTCTGGTAAGTAGAAGCGTTCACCTAGGTGTCTAGAATGCCACCATCACCGCTTGTTCATAAAGTCATTGGAAATAAACTAGAATAACAGAATGATCATGACTGCGCTCCTCAATTGTCAGATCATGTGCCATAAATAAAAAGCAGCATCTTCTGGGGCCACTGGGTGGCTCAGTTGGTTAAGCACCCGACACTTGGTTTCAGCTCAGGTCATGATCTCACAGTTGATGAGATCGAGCCCCGCATTGGGCTCCCCTGCTGACACCATGGAGCTTGCTTGGGATTCTCTTTCCCTCTCTCTCTGTGACTCCATCACTCTCCCCCACTCTCTGTCTCTCAAAATAAATAAATAAACTTAAAAAAAGCATCACATCTTCTAATTGCCTCAGGTCTGTTCGCTTGGGTTATTGTGTCAGTCAGCTATTGCTGTATAACATGCTGTCCTTGTCAAATGAGATATCATTATACCTTTACAATCAAACGGAATCATATGCTGGGGAGTGTTTCTGATCTCTGCTGGGCTCCTCATGGGTCTGGGGTCAGGTGTGAATCTCTACATTGTGTTTCTAAGGCTCATGTGTGATGTTGTGTTTGGCTGTAGTGCTCTTCTGTCTTCAGTCAATTTACGGGCTCTTGTTACTACATTTGTACATGGAGGTTAATCTTCTACTTACAGAAAAAATTTGTTTATTGTGGGAATTACTTAATGTAATTCCATAGTTCATAGACTCATATTAACACTTGAATTTCTTCCTCATTAGAAGTGCTATCTCGCACCCCTCTTAAGTGAGAATCAGCTACCTGGTCTCCAGATCCTACCCTTAGCTATGCACCATTAGTTTTTTTCCCACTGAATTAAATCTTTGGAGTATAATTGTACACACCAACCTGCATATGTAACGTGTACACTTTGGTGAATTAAAGGAACTACACAAAAATGAAGAGTACTCAGTGCAAGTTTCTATTTGGGTATAACTTAAGACTGTTACATAGGCTTTAACTGCTTTGTTAGGTAATTACTAAAAATTTAAGCATCCCGGGCATCATATTCCCTATTTTTGATGGTAATGTGGGATTCGAAACATACCTGCATATGGACATTGCTGGGAATGATAAAATATGTGGAACTTCTTTTTTGACCTCAAAGAAAACATTTTAGGGTAATGGTTGTGTCTTGGGTATGTGTGTGTTTGCATACATTTTTCTTGCAAGTAAGTTCAGTCATCGCATATGCACACACACAGATGCATTTACGATTTCATCTTTTATGTTGGAAGGAAACCTGAGAGAGAACTGGGGAAGATGGCACTGAAAAGAATCCACATGAAATGGTTGCATCAACATGAAATGAAAGGATGCAGAAATACAGCCAAAGATTGAAATGACAAAGAATGACTTTAAGTTTGATCAGACTTCCTTCCTGTCTCACTGGCTCAAAGGCCTCATAGACCATACCCGCATTTATGCCCTGAGGAATTAATTCACTCTACCAGCTAATGGGAAAGAATATCTCCAACTTGATTTAATTTTTCCTTTCTACCTACTGTGTTTTTGATATCAATTGCCCTTATCCAAGGGAAGCTGATGAGAGAATTGAGTCTTAAACTCAGTTCCTGCAAAGAATTTTATTGACTGTGTCCCTATGAGGTTTCTACTGCTGCTGTAAACTATCCCCATGCTAGCTGCTTAAAACAAACACATACACACTCTTACAGTTTTGGAATCAGGGCTTGGAGGGAGTCTCATCGGGGTAAGAGCAAGATGTCTGCAGTGTTGAGATCCTTCTGGAGGCTCAGAGGAGAATCTATTGCAGTCTCTGTTGCTGGCCACCTCTTCCTCCACCTTCAGAGCCAGCGGGGTAGCATTTTCAAAGTCTCTGTGACGCCAACTTTTTGTCTCCCTCCGCAACATTTGGAGGACCTTTATGGTTACCTTAGTCCCACCTGGACAGTCACAGTTAACCTTTCTATCTTTTTGTCTTTTTAAAAAATCTATTTTCCCTCAAAAATTTTTTAACCAAAGTGTAATTAACATCCACTGTTTTATTAGTTTCAGTGGTACAATATAATGATTCAACCATTCTATACATTTCTTAGTACTCATTAGGATAAGTGTACTTTCTTTTTAAAGTTTTAATTTAAATTCCCTTTCATTAACATACAGTGTAATATTAGTTCCACGTATACAATTTGGTGATTCAACACTTCCATAAAATACCAGGTGCTCATCCCAACAAGTGCAATCTTCAATCCCCATTTCCTATCTCCCCCTACCTCCCCTCTGTTAACCCTCAGATTGTACTCTATTATTAAGAGTCTGTTTCTTGGTTTGCCCCTCTCTCTCTCTCTCTCTCTCTTTTTCTCTCTCTCTCTTCCTTTGCTCGTTGTTTTGTTCCTTAAATTCCACATATGAGGGGCACCTGGGTGACACAGACAGTTGACCTTCCAACTCTTGTTATAGGCTTAGGTCATGATCCCAGGGTTGTGGGATTGAGCCTGCATTGGGTGCTGTGCTGAGTGTGGAGCCTGCTTAAGATCCTCTCTGTTTCCTTGCCCCTCTCCACCTCTCATGCTCTCTCTCTCTCTCTCAAATAAGAAAATTCCACATATGAGTGAAATCATATGGTATTTGTCTTTCTCTGACTGACTTATTTCACTTAGTGTTATCCTCTCTAGCTCCATCCAAGTCATTGCAAATGGAAAAGTTTCATTCTTTTCTATGCCTGAGTAATATTCCATTATACACACACACACACACACACACACACACACACACACACCTCTTCTTTATCCATTCATCAGTTGATGGATACTTGTGTTGCTTCCATAATTTGGCTATTGTAGCTAAAACTGCTAAAAACACTGGGGTGCATGTATTCCTTTGAATTAGTATTTTTGTATACTCTTTGGGTAAATACCTAGTAGTGTAATTGCTGGATCATAGGGTAGTTCTATTTATAACTCTTTTGAGGGCTCTCCATACTGTTTTCCACGGTGGCAACCGTGCACGGTGCAACAGTTTGCATTCCCACCAACAATGCAAGTGAGTTCCCCTCTCCCCACATCCTCACCAATGCCTGTTGTTTCTTGTGTTGATGAACTACAAAAGACCCCGAATGGCCAAAGTGACCTTGAAAAAGAAAAGCAAAGCTGGAGGTACCACAATTACAGACTTCAAGTTATATTACAAAGCTGTAGTGATCAATACAGTATGGTACTGGCACAAAAGCAGACACGTAGACAATGGGACAGAATAGAAAACCCAGAAACGGACCCACAACCTGTGGTCAGTCTTTGACACAGCAGGAAAGAAAATGCAATGGGAATGAGAGAGTCTCTTCAACAAATGTTGCTGTGAAAACTGGACAGCAACATGCTAAAGAATGAAACTGGGCCACTTTCTTACACCACATGCAAAAGTAAATTCAAAATTGATGAGAGACCGATACGTGAGACAGGAAACCATCAAAATCACAGAGGAAAACCCAGGGAGTAATCCCCTTTGACATCAGCCTTAGCAACTTCTTTCTAGATGTGTCTCCTGAGGCAAGGGAGACAAAAGCAGAAATAAACTATTACGACTTCATTAAAAAAAAAAGATAAGTGCCCCCTTAATCTCCTTTATCTTTCTCACCCATCCCCCTGCACAACTCTTCTGAGGAAGCCATCATTTATTCTCTATATTTCAAGAGTCTGTTTCTTTTGTCTCTTTTTTTTCCTGTTTTTTAAATTCTACTTATCAGTGAGATCATGTGGTATTTGTCTTTCTGACTGGCTTATGTCAATTAGCCTTATACCTTTTAGGTCCATCTGTGAAAATGACATGATCTCAATCTTTTTTTGTAAATGAGTAATACTCCATTGTATACTATATACCACATCCTCTTTACCCATTCATCTATTGACGGACACTGGGTTGTTTGCATATCTCAGCTATTATAAATAATGCTGCAAAAAACACAGGGGTGCATATATCTTTTCCTATTAATGTTTATGTTTTCTTTGGGTGAATATCCAGTAGTGCATTTACAGGATCATATGTTAGTTCTATTTTTAATCAATATTTCATTCCACGAGGCCTCACCAATATACATTTTCACCAACAGTACACAAGGGTTTCAATTTCTCCCACCATCACTAATCTTTCTCTCTTACTGTAAGTTGATTAGCAATCCTGTTCAATCTGCCACCTTAATTCTCCCTCGCTGTAAAAAATAACATGTTGATAGGTTCCTGGGGATTAGGGAGTGCACATATTTGAGAGGCCCTAATTTTGCTTTCTAAAAAGTGTTTTCAGAAGTGTATTAATTTGTGTCACCCAAGGATCTGTATATGAACGAAGCAAACAGAATTTACACAGCCTCTAAAATGAGTGGGTACATTATTCCCTCAAAATGAGACGCAATGATGATCTTTGGTGCGGAAGACCGAAACTTCCTATGCCTATCTCTAACACAGGATCCCAGGCTTGCTCATCAAAGAGTGGTCTATAGACCAGGATTCATGCATCAATGTCACCTAGAAGCTTGTTCTAAAGGCAGAATCTCTGGGCCACCGGGACTTGTGATTCAGCTCCTGCATTTGTAGTGGGATCGTGTCGAATCATGGACACCTTGCAGACCAGGTGAAGTTGGAGAAGTGTTGGTCTAGAATAGGTGTTCTCACTTATTAACTTTGACATCTGGGACAGCATAATTCTATTTGTGGAGGGTGTTTTCTTGTGGACGTGGGTGTTGAGAGCATCAGGCATTACCAGCCATGCCCAGGGGAAAATTCATTTCTGGTTGAGGACCACTGTCCCCAAGCTTGAGAACTAGAAGCATCCTGACAGAATCACACTCATGGCCCATCGTATACTTGAGCAACGACTTTGGGCAGATCACTAGATGCCACCAAGTGCTATTCCTGCATGGAGAAGGGAGTTCAGAAACGTTGTTCTTCAGGGATAACATGTTTACAGAAAACTGAATCAAATAATCCCCATAAGGTGCTCATTACAAGTGATAGCACATACAAAGACCTAAGGATATATCTTATAATTAACAAACACTTTATAAGTGGGACCAAGGGACAGCTTTTAGCTTGAGATAAAGTAAGAAATTCCTAATTGTAATGGCAAACGTATCTTGAACCCAATGTGCGTTGTGCCCAAGGTTTATTATCAGAAGAACCAAGTTCTCCACCTCATTTAAAAGAAGAATAAACATGACTGGAGATCTCTGGGTCCCCACCACAAGTCAGTGCCTTGAAGATAAAGAGACCTAGCCCTAGCGGGTTCCTCAGTCTTAGACCTGGAGGAAACTATAACTGGGAGCTGAGATGAAGTGCTAGGAGATTATCAGGAAGGAGGCAAGTTCAAAGAAAAGGAGTGAAAAAAAATCCACCACAGTTTCGCCTTGAGACTGTCGATCATTTTATATCACAACCTGCATCATTCCTCCTGATGATGTGGACTCTAACAGTGTTCAGTTTCAGCCTCTGGCTATTGACACGGTGCTCTGGCTATTGAAAGCCCAGGCACTCGCCTGTGCCCATGTGCCTGTGGACATTCCCATGCACATTCCCTGGCAGCCTATGCTGTGACTGCACTGGCCCTTGGGTTCTTATTGTAAGTGCAAGAAACACCTCAGGAACACCCATCAGAGAACTCTAAAAATGCAACATTTATTACTCAGGGATCCTGGAGAGCCCGTGGGACACCCTAAGGCCATTTGAGGAGGTGTCAGTGGGAGAGGGAGACATTGAGAGGGAGGGAGAGAGAGAGAGAGAGAGAGAGAGAGAGAGAGAGAGAGAGAACTGCTGAGGCATCTGGTTTATTGAGGTCCATGGCCAGAGTGACTAGGGTTTTGTGTCTCACACCTTAGTGGACAATTATATATGAGTAGATTTTGACTACTGAAGGGGAAAAGCAGGTTGATTCATGGGAAGTTATTTGAGCTCGCCAGGGCTTTCTAAACAGGTACTTCATGGCAGGGGCAGTCTAAGTAATTGTATCACACACCTGACAATATATTTATTCAACATGGTTGTCTTTGAAATGGATGCCTCAGAAATCAAAAGCTTAATTTCAGGCACTTACTCTTACCATGCTACTGTATTTCATAACCGGTCTTCTGGTTTATTCTGTTATTCAGCTTGGTGTCCAGAGAGCCTACCATAGCCACTGGCAAACCTGATTAGCATAAGGTAACTCCCAGTCGAGTCTTCGGGGAAAGACACACTTGAATAAACAGATCAACCTGTTATTTCCTTAGTGTCAGGATGACATAAATATGAGGCCAAATTTCAGAACACGCATTTTGTTACTAAACAAAATTTTCTTTTCTTTTATTTTTTTCCTTTTCTCTTTTCTTCTTTCCTTTTTTCTTTTCTTTTCTTTATTTTCTTCCCTTCCCTTCCCTTCCCTTCCCTTCCTTTCCTTTCCTTTCCTTTACCATCAGAGTTCAGGCTGTGCATCTATGTATTAAAGATTCGTGTCCACAACTGATGGGGCTTATTCATTGAGGTACAGGATTGCTTAATGTCTTCTATGTTTTATCACTGAATTCTCTTCCTGTTCCTATTTGAGAACTTCCAATATTACCTGCTAATATGACTCTTTATGGTGTATATGAAATAATTTCTTTTCTTAATATTTGTCATAAATGCTAAGGGATCCAAATGAACACCATCAACATCATCCATTTCGTACCTCCATCTTGCCCTGAAATCTCTCCCACCTGCATGACCAGAGGATGCTTCACACGAGAGCTGGATGTCCTGCTGGCGTGTGGGTCAGGGTCCCCAGTTCTTCTGCACAAACGTGCATGTCCTTCAAACTCTCCCAGTAACCCTGAGGGGAGCCCACATGTAGTCACTTGTTCATAAAGTCATGGGAAGTAAACTTGCATCTCAGGATGATCATGACTGCTCTTCTTGATTGTCAAATCATACGTCACAAATAAAAAGCAGCACATGTTCTGATCGCCTCAGTCTGTTCACTTGGATTATTGTGTCAGTCAGCTATTGCTGTATAACAGGCTGTCCTCGTCAAATAGGATATCATGATGATGCGAGGTCACCAAGCACAATGGTGAAGAAAGAATTCTTGAGACATTTTATGGTGCACAATTATGCTTTTATTATGGCTTGTGGACAGAATCTGTGGGCAGAAAGAGCTACACTTGGATTGTGAAGAGTGACTGATGATATACTTTTAAGTTTGTGGAGAGGGGGAGTAGAGATAAGGAAGTTTCTAAGGAATTTCTGTAAGCTGAAAGTGAGGTTGACAGGACCTTGGTGGTCTGGCTCTTTTCAAGATAAGGTTGCTGTCAATCTCTAATAAAACATAAACATGAAGGCAGCCATGAGTTCCTGTAGAAGTGTCACACTTTACATGTCTTATGGATTTATCAGTGGGCTGCAAGTTGACATTGACTTTTAGCTACATTTCTCTTGCTTTTGTTCTTCTCATCAATAATAGCTTTACAGTCAAATGGCATTATATTCTTGGAAGCATTTCTGAACTCTGCTGGGCTCCTTATAAGTCTAGAGTCGGGTGTGAATCTCTCTGTTGTGTTTCTAAGGCTCATCCATGATGCTGTGTGTGGTTGTAGTGCTCTTCTGTTTTCAACCAATTTATAATCTTATTACTAAATTTTTATTTTTATTTTTTTAAATGTGAAATTTATTGTCAAATTGGTTTCCATACAACACCCAGTGCTCATCCCAAAAGGTGCCCTCCTCAATGCCCACCCCCACCCACCCTCCCTCCTACCCCCCATCAACCCTCAGTTTATTCTCAGTTTTTAAGAGTCTCTTATGGTTTGCCTCCCTCCTGCTCTAACTTTTTTACCCCTTCCCCTCCCCCATAGTCTTCTATTAAGTTTCTCAGGATCCACATAAGAGTGAAAACATATGGTGTCTGTCTTTCTCTGTATGACTTATTTCACTTAGGATAACACTCTCCAGTTCCATCCACAAAAGACCATATTTCATTCTTTCTCATTGTCATGTAGTATTCCATTGTGTGTATAAATTTACTACATTTTTATATGTAAGTTATTCTTCTATTTATAAATTAAGTGAAATTATCATGTGTATTCTTGTTTTTAACTTTATTTTTTATTTTTTTAAAATTTACATCCAAATTAGTATATAGTGCAACAATGATTTCAGGAGTAGATTCCTTAGTGCCCCTTACCCATTTAGTCCATCCGCCCTCCCATGACTCCTCCATTAACCCTCAGATTGTTCTCCACATTTATGAGTCTCTTCTGTTTTGTCCCCCTCCCTGTTTTTATATTATTTTTGTTTCCCTTCCCTTATGCTCATCTGTTTTGTCTCTTAAAGTCCTCATATGAGTGAAGTCATATGATTTTTGTCTTTCTCTGACTAATTTCATTTAGCATAATACCCTCCAGTTCCATCCACATAGTTGCAAATGGCAAGATTTTGTTCTTTGTGATTGCCAAGTAATACTCCATTGTATGTATATATATATATATATATATATATATATATATATATATATATACCACATCTTCTTTATCCATTTATCCATCAATGGACATTTGGGCTCTTTCCATACTTTGGCTGTTGTTGATAGTGTTGCTATAAACCTGGGGGTGCATGTGTCCCTTCAAAACAGCACACCTGTATCCCTTGGATAAATGCCTGATAGTGCAATTGCTGGGCTGTAGGGTAGTTCTATTTGGTTTTTTGAGGAGCCTCCAGACTGTTTTCCAGAGTGGCTGCACCAGCTTGCGTTCCCAATCATGTGTATTCTTTGAATTTAATTCCACTGCCTTAACACTTGTTTTCCTTCCCTGTTAGAAGCTATCTCCCAAACCTGTAATGGAGAGTCAGCTTCTGTGCTCTCAATCCTACCCATAGCCCTGCACCATAGAGATTTTCCCAATTAATTAAATTATTAGCATATAATGACGCTCAATAATCTGTATTAAAGTATACAGCTAAACATAACTTCCTATGAATGTTGTAAGGCAAGAATGAAATGCATGGAAGTTAATTTTTTACTCCAAAGAAAACATTCAAGTGTAGTGGTTGTGTCTTAAGTGTTTGTGTGCATATACTTTTTTTTTTCAAGTGAGCTCAATCAGATGTGTACACCCACATATGATTTATGATTTTATCTTTTAAGTTGAAAGAAGACTTGAGAGAAAGTTAGAGAGGATAGAGAAAAGATTGGATGCTTGAATAAACATAAGATAAAAGGATGCAGAAATAAAGGCAAAAGTTTCCATTGCAATGGGTGACCTCAATTTTTGTTTTTAAATGTGTTTAATTCAAGTTAGTTAACATGCAGTGTAGTCTTGGTTTCAGGAGTAGAACCCAGTGATTCATCACTTACATATAACACCCAGTGCGCATCCCCAAAAGTGCCCTCCTTGATACATATCACCCATCTAACCCACCCCCCATCCACCTCCCCTCCAGCAACTTTCAGTTTGTTCTCTGTCTTTACAAGTCTCTTATGGTTTGCCTCCTTCCCTATTTTTATGTTATTTTTCCTTCCCTTCCCCTATGATCATATTTTTTAAAATAATTTATTGTCAAATTGGTTTCCATACAACACCCAGTGCTCATCCCAACAGGTGCCCTCCTCAATGCCCATCACCCACTTTCCCCTCTCCCCACCCCGCATCGACCTTCGGTTTGTTCTCAGTATTTAAGAGTCTCTTAGAATTTTCCTCCCCCCAGATGGCTATCTAGGGGAATTCTACCAAAGATTAAAAAAGGATTAACACCTATTCTTTTGAAGCTGTTCCAAAAAATAGAAATGGAAGGAAAACTTCCAAACTCATTCTATGAGGCCAGCATTACCTTGGTTCCAAAACCAGACAAAGAACCCACTAAAAAGGAGATTTACATACCAATCTCCCTGATGAACATGGATACAAAAATTCCCGATAAAATACTAACAAACCAAATCCAACAACACATTAAAAGAATTATTCATCAGTATCAAGTGGGATTTATCCCAGGAGGCAGGGCTGGTTCAATATCCACAAATCAATCAGTATAATGCATCACCTTAATAAAAGAAAGGATAAGAACCACATGATCCTCTCAATAGATGCCAAAACAACATTTGACAAAATAACTCATCCTTTTTCCTACGGATGGGTAATTCCCCAACCAAGGCCATTACCCCTTTGGAATGCATTATGGTTCATTTTCTTTTGCACAAAGGCTTGGCCCCAATACAAATTGGAAGAGGGAACCTGGTCACCAGAGGGAAATATCAATGACAATACTATCCTACAAGTGGACATGTTTTGCAAATGTGAAGGGAAATGGGGAGAATTCCCCTATGTTCATTGTTCTTGGGCTTTAAGGAAAAAATTGAGATATATGTAAGCAACGTAAGGTGGATCATCATTTAATGGCAACCCTTTCTAGAGCCCAGCAATCAGGAGGGGACACAATTAAGGGCCCCTCACCTGTACCCAAAACAGACCTAGAGAAGGAAGAAGGGAACTCTCCCTCCTCCTCCTCCTTCTCCTCCTTGGGTCCTCAATCTACATATAAAAAAATGCAATTCTGTTCCCTGCTACCCACCTTATCCAGGCCCTCCCCGTAAAGGGCATGTTTCCCTTACAAGAAGCTAGAATGCCAGAAGAAAAAACCTTTACATTACAAGGTTTAAGACAGGTAAAAGGAGATCTAGGTACATTTTCTGACTGAATAAGTATATAAAGCCTTTTCAGAATATTATGTATGTTTTTGAGTTGACCTGGAAAGACATAATGCTTTTGTTAAACCAGACTCTTAGTGAGATAGATGCTTTATAAAAAAAAAAACAACTAAGGAAATCTAAGATTTGGCCCTTAAATTATGCTAAATTAGCCACTATTTTACAAACAAAAAATGAGAGCCAGAGGGCCTTCCTGGAAAGGTTGAGGGAGGTTCTCATTAAATATATGGCTATCTCCCCTGACACCCCTAAGGCTGAGATGATTAAAAGGACAAATTTGTCGCTCACTGAGCCCTACGTATTCAGAGAAAATGTAAAAGTTGGCTGTTGGCCTTGAAGGGACCCTGGAGGAGCTCTTATGAGCTGCCAATTGGGTATATTACAACCAAGATCAAGAGGAGAATAAAAAAAAAAAAAAAAAACAGAAAAAGAGGCTTAAAAAAATCTGAGGCCTTAGTTGTGGCCTTAGGTACTATGTGAGATCGGGCTTCCCGAGGTCCTGGCACCAAGTGCCATTTATATGGCCGCTGAGAGCACTAAAATGAGAATGTCTTCAGAGGGGACAACCAAAATGAAAACCCCAAAAGCCATGCCCCTTATGTGGAGACAATCACTGGAGATCTGAATACCCTGGGGGACCTCTGTCTGTGAGGGCTCAGATAACAATGTCCCTGGAAGGGATTAACCGGGGCCTGGGGCTCTTCACGGTGGCCCCCCCCCCAACCCAACTGTCTATCAGAAACCCAGAACCTCGAGTAACTCTAAATATAGAAGGGAAGGAAAACTAGTTGATTTCCTTCTCGACACCAGAGCGACCTTTTCTGTCCTCCTTTCCACTCCAGGCCAACTATCCAAATGCAGCAGGATGATTAGAGGCATCTTCGAGAAACTTCTAACTAAAATTTTCTCTTAGCCCTTGGGATATATATGAAAAAATGTAATTTTTTCTCATTCTTTCCTGATAATGCCAGAGAGCCTTACTCCCTTGCTAGAAGGGGACATTAGAAGTAAATTAGAGACTATGGTGCTACCAACTCCAGGACAGATAAACAATTATGTGAGTTTTTGAAAATTACTGGATATTGTAGGCTGTAGATACCAGGGTTCAGGAAAATAGTTTGCCTGCTATATCAATTATTAAAGGAGACTCAAGCCGACCTACTGTCCCCCCAAAAATAATAAACTGGGGTCTAACTCCTAGACACTGTCTCCAGCCGTTGGAATGGTTACAAACAGAGCAGGACAATTACTCTTACAAAGATCTCAGAGTTAAAAGAGCATTAAAACACAGCATCAAGCCTTTTATTTAGGGAGGGACAAAACATCTCAAATGGCCCAAAGGATGTTTACCCTAATGATGTCTCCTCCCCAAAATTTGTCAAGGACGGTTCTGCAAGCAGGATCATCCTGTGAAGTATGTCTTAGAAACACTCCTGTCAACCACAAACTTGTTATCCCAGGCAATCAAGAAACTGGAGGCTGTCCAGGAAAGACTGACAACTAAGTTTCACTCATATGCCAAGGTCAAAAAAAAATTCCAACATCTGTTGGTATGAGTTAATACTTTTACTAATTGGGCAAAGGCTTTCCCCTATGAGACAGAAAAGGCACAAAAAGTAATAAAACTTCTGCTTTATCAAATAATGCCTAGGTTTGACTTACCTAA
Source organism: Panthera uncia (assembly GCF_023721935.1). NCBI lineage: Eukaryota > Metazoa > Chordata > Mammalia > Carnivora > Felidae > Panthera > Panthera uncia. Next base: position 10,192,747 of record NC_064816.1, on the reverse strand, counting down.
ATATTTACAAATTAATAATGGTCAATGGCTGCCTTGACTCTTTCTCTGGTAGCACTCCTGGCTCTTGGAAAAGTTTTACATCTCAAAATAAAGCAGACTGTCTGTTTACACTCAGAAAAGCTCTAAATAACACCTCACAAGCATTAGATGCTTTAAAAATTGTTTTTAAATTAAGTTAAGGCCAAACTCTTGGAAATAGAGCCACCGTTGATTACTTACCGCTCCTGCTTCTCCATCACCTGGGTCATGAGAGATTCCCTGACATGTGTTGTTTACAAAGGTTGTTTGACAGGTTTGGAAACCATAGACATGATCTTAAGTTGCCATCTTGTTGGTCAGTATAATTTTTCCTTTGTGTTTTTCTCTGTGTCTGCTAATGCCTGCCAGCCTTCCTGCAGAACCATACTATGGGCCATTCCACCGACCCCTTGGGTAGACTCCAACTGCTGTACCCTTATCTCCTACACCATCCCTTATCAGCCTGAAGAAGCCAGAACAGTCGTTGCCCCTGTTCCCTAACAGCGGTTCCAGGCCCTGTTCCAGCAGAGAAATAAATAGGGAAAGGGTTGACATTAGGCAGGGAGAGAGAAGGGACCTTCAGGGAGGCAGAGGGCAGATGCAGGTGGGAGGCTGAAGAAGCGGATGGGGTTCTCCCCTTATGAAATCCTTTATGGGCGCCCCTCCCCCATTATCAAGGGCATAGGGGGAGGGATCTAAATGAGATAGACCAACTAGCCCTGAGACAACAGATGCGAGGCCTTGGCTCTACCCTAACCACCTTACACCCCTGGGTCAGGGAGCGATTATCTGAATCTGACCACAGACGCTCATCCCTTTAAACCAGGAGATGCGATAGGGATAAAGGAGTGAAATGTCCAACCGCTAAAACCCCTCGGGAGGGGCCCGTTCACTGTCATTTTGTCCACCCCTACCGCAGGAAAGGTGGCCAACGTGGGTCCCTGGATTCGCTACAGCAGAGTGAAGCCGGCATCTCAAAACTGGGAGTGCATTCCTGACCCATCAATGCTGTGCAAACTGACCATACGGAAGATTCTGCAACTCCAGAGGCTCCAGGAGACTGCAGCCCTGCTTTTGTCACTCCAGAAGCTGACCTACACATGGCAGAAGCTTGAGGAATCGGCGGTCTGGAGAAACAAAAGACCGTCGTTATTTTCTGTATGTTTTCTTGTTGTGATGCACTGTCATGCCTCGTTTCTCACTATTATCATGATTCTTGCTCTGCTCTTTGCCATAGGATTGGCCGAGGCCACCCCAGCCAGCTGGAAACGTGGTGAGAGGTTTCTGTGAACACTCACCCTCCCTTTGTGGATCGGATACTTCGCTGGTACCAACACGGGGAAACAATGGCCATAGAGACTAGAAAATTGGATCCCCACAAACCTTATAGTAAAACAAAATACCCCAGTCCTACGACCAGGGTTTGGCTTCTCAGAAGCTCAATTATTGGGAAAAAGTGTCCTGCCTGGTGGGGAAAAAGTTCATTGTCGTCTCTTAAAAACTTAACATGCGTAAGCCAAAGATTTTATAACTCAACTGTCCGGAAAACCCAATGGTGGGGGACCCCAGATCACCTTGAGCCAGATCCCCACCCCTTGTCTAACTTCTCTCATCTCTGAGAGGCCTGGGACAAGGTCAATACAGCCATCAAATGGCGGGTCCCAGGTGGACTAGCCTGGATATGTGGAAGGAAAGCCTATATATATAGTACTTCCCTCAGTCTGGTCAGGATCATACACTCTGGGAACTCTTCATCCATCTTTCTTCGTGCTCCCACTTGCCAGAAGGAAACATTTGGGAGTCCAAGTGTATGGGGACAGGGAGATTCAAAGAAAGCGGTATGCTTTACAAATTGGCAACTAAAAAGATGATGAATGGCCTCCTGAGCGTATAATCCAATATTATGGCCCTGCCACCTGGACAGAGGATGGGTCCTGGGGCCACTGTGCTCCCATTTACATGCTAAACCGCATAATCAGACTACAAGCAGTTATAAAAGTTATAACCAATGAAACTGCCAGAGCTCTTAACTTACTAGCTAAGCAACAAACCAAAATGCACAATGCCATTATCAAAATCACATGGCCTTAGATTACCTGCTTGCTTCCGAGAGAGGTGTTTGTGGAAGATTTAACCTTAGCAACTGCTGCCTACAGATAGATGAGGGAAAAGTCATAGAGGAGATCACAGATCAAATAAAAACGTTGCTAATGTCCCTGTCCAGACCCCGGAAAAGTTGGGAGCCTGGGGAGTTATTTGGAGGATGTTTTTCAACTCTCAGTGTATTCAAAACCCTCATGAGAATCTATCCTCCTAATTTTGGGAGAATGCTTAATCTTACCCCTGGTTGTACGGATGCTTACCCCTGGATGCTTAGCTCCCCTGGTTGTACGGTCTGCCTCCAGTCTCATTGAAGCCATGATTTAGAAAGGACGGCCACTCATGTAATACTGTTATAAAAATATTAACCTCTAAACCAAGATGATGCTCTTTGTCCCAAAATAGGAGGGGTCTGAGCATCAAAGGGGGGGATGTGGTAGGGTCCCCTCCCTAAGGAGAGAAGAAAAAAGAGAGAAAGGGAAAAAAACAAGATAGCCTGGCCATGTGCCTACGTGACAATATCCCTCATGACCTTGTGAACTGAGACTACTTAATCAGACTACATGTTTTTGTATGTTACCATATACAGGAGACAAAGAAATAAAAATATATTAAAAAAAACTATGCCACGGGACGTTGGGGGCTCAGTTCTTTGGGTACAAACCCAACTGAGCAGTGCCGGCCAGAATCGAGTTGCCTCCTGGAAAGAAAAGCCTTGGAGTCACGACTCTCTGTGCGAGAATCCTGCTACGTTATTTCACTCAGTATAGCACCCTATACTCTCCATCCATGTTGTTGCAAATGGCAAAGTCTCATTCCTTTTTACGGATGAGTAATATTCAATTTTTTGTATATAAATATATAAATATATTTGCCAATCTACTTTACACATTCATCTGTCACTGGACGCTTCCAAAGAGTGGCTAGTGTAAACAATGGTGTAATAAACATGGGGTGCGTATATATTTTCGAATTAGTGTTTTTGTTGTCTTTGGGTAAATATCCAGCAACAGAATTACATGATCATGTAATTGCTTTGAGGAGCCTCGATACTGTTTTCCACAGTGGCCACACCAGTTAGCATTCCCACCATCGTGGATGAGTGTTCCCTCTTCTCCACATCCTCACCAACATTTGTGTCTTGTCTCCTTATACTAGCCATTCTGACTGGTGTGCGGCGATAGCCTTCTTCTTTGGGGTGTCACATAAAGGGAATTGTTTTATTTCCTTTTCAGATCATTCATTCTTTGCATGTAAATATGCAATTGATTTTTTGAGGGTTGGCTGTGTACCCAGTTTCTTGGCTGAATTAATTTATTGGAGGTGCTAGTTTTTTGGTGTTATCTTCAGGATTTTCTACATACAAGATCACATCATCTACACGCATAACTTTATTTCTTTCTAACCATTTTGGATACCTTTTCTTTCTTTAATTGCTCTGGCTAGAACTTCCAGTGTCGAGTAGAAGTTGTGAAAGCGGGCATCCTTTCCTTGCTTCTGATCATGCAGGAAAATGCTCACTGTATCACCCTTGAGCACGTGTTTGCTGTGGGGTTTTCATACAGGGCTTTATGTTGAGATAGTTTCCTTCTATTCCTAGATTTTAGTGTTTTTAACATGTTCCATTTACAAATGTAAAAATTAATTTCCTGACTGCAAAATATAAACAATGATGTATCTTCCAGATCAGCAATGCATGGTCGTGTCATGCTTTTTTTCTCTTATTTTGATAGTCACATCGACTACATGGAACTAGGCAATGATATACGAAGTTCAAAATTTCTTCTTCTGGGATCTTTGGAGGAACCAGAATTGCAACCCTTCCTCTTTGGGCTGTTCCTGTCCATGTACCTGGTCACCATACTTGGGAATCTGCTCATCATCCTGGCTGTAAAATCTGACTCCCACCTCCACACGCCCACGTACTTCTTCCTCGCCCACCTGTCCTTCGTAAACATCTATGTCGCCTTCACCACGGTCCCCCAGATGGGAATGTACAAACAAGAGAAGTTGTAAAAGTCATAACTTATGAAAGCTGTGTCATGCAGATGTACTTTTTCATACTCTTTGTAGGTTTAGACAACTTCCTCCTGACTGATGACTTATGACAGCTTTGTGGTCATCTGTCACCCGCTACACCACCCAGTCACCATGAACCCCTGGCTCTGTGGACTGCTGGTTCTGGTGTCCTGGACAATGAACATCCTGCATTCCTTGATACAAACCTTAATGGTGTTGCAGCTGTCCTTCTGGACAGGCATGCAAATCCCCGATTTTTCTGTGAGCTCAATCAGATGATCCAACTTGCCTGCTCTGCCACCTTTCTTAATGACACGGTGTGCTGTGCTGTTGGGTGGTGCTCCCCTGGCTGGGATCCTTTACTCTTATTCTAAGATAGTTTCCTCCATACGTGGGATCTCATCAGCTCTGGGCAAGTATAAGGCATTTTCCACCTGTACATCTCACCTCTCGGTTGTCTCCTTATTTTATTGTATGGGCCTGGGAGTGTACCTCAGCTCTGCTGCTACCCAGAGCTCCCACTCAAGTGCAATATCCTAAGTGATGTACACAGTGGTCACGCCCATGCTGAACCCCTTCATCTACAGCCTGAGGAACAGAGACAGAAAGGAGGCTCTAAATGTATTTTTCAGAGGGAAGCTATAAAAGAGCCATTTTCCCAGAAGTACCTGTGATTGCTGGCTCAAAGCTTAACAGCCAGAGATTGTGATCCTTTAATCAGATCATGGAAGAACTTAATCCCTCTATTCATATCCTGGAATTTCAATTTTTCCAAAGTTCGACTGCTTTATTAAATTTAAATAAGTCCCTTTGTTTAACTTTATGCTCCTTCTGGTACCCACCAGTTTTTCCTTTCTTTTGTTTTCTAACTTTCCAAAGTTAGTCCAACCTTGAATCAGAAACAGTTTGGAGATTCCCATTTGCTTCACATAGTGATGAACTGTACCAGTTTTATGGAATAAACTATATTTGGCAACTGAGGCCATTTATATAATTTTACTGTAGAGGAAATTCTGTGACTGCCCATTCCTTTCTACATGACTACCTTGAATGCTTTTCCTGATAATGTAGACTTTAACATATTAGTTTGTTTTGTAGTTAGTCATGGGGTTTTAGGATCCTCATTAGGATCCTGTTCTCTCTCTTATCAGCTCAGCATCCACAGTATCCCTGGCACAGAATAGTAAGGCAAAAATTCCTTATGAAAAACATGCTCTGCTCCAAGTGTAAAGTACAGAAAGACAAATTTGCATAAACCAAGTGACTAATATGGGGTTACTATCCGAGAAGACCTGAAAAAATGATGACATAAAATTTTCAATCACGCCGTATTTTATTGCAGAAAATATGTTTTTGATGATGTATATCTTATTGAGGTGTGAGATATTTGGTGTCCATGTTTAAAGGGTTTTATTAATTGGAGTGAAGAATTTAGTGGCAGATTTTATATTATTTAATTGGATGATTTTTTTGTTTCTACTTGAAAATTTCCAGTGTTGCCTACAAGTATTGTTTCCTCCATTGTCCTAAACTTAATATCTCATCTTTAAAAATGCTGTCATAAAAATTACAGTGTGAGTGAGTGAACCATATGTGTATTCTCTCTGGGATTAATTTCTTTACCTTTTTTTATGCTCTAAACTCTCTTCAATCCTCATGATCAGAAAATGATGTGGACAGGAGCTTGAATTGCTGCCCAGTAATGCTCTGGGTATGGAGTCTTGTGACCAAGAGTCCCACAAATTATCCACACAAAAAACATATAGGTCTTTCCAATCTCTACCAGTTACCTAGAAGAGAACCTGACTGGTAGTCACTTTTTAGTACATTTATCTGAAATAAATGTGAATAACCAGGTCATTATGAATGCCGTCTTCAAATATCAGAACAAATGCCAAAAATAAAAAGCAGTAGATTATTCTTAATTGTCTCAGATTTTTTCATATTGGTTATTGTATCAGTAAGCTATTGGTGCGTAACAAGCCTTGCCAAAGGTAAATGATTTAAGATAATGCTTTCTAAAATTTTAAAATTTATATTTTAATTAGTTAATATGTAGTGTGCTATTGGTTTTAGAAGAAGAATTTAGTGATTCATCACTTACACACAACACCCAGTGCTCATCACAACAAGTGTACTCCTTAGTACCCATCACCCATCTAGCCCATCACCCACCTACCTCCGTCCATCAACCTACACTTTCTTCTCTATCATTAAAAGCATCTTGTGGCTTTTTTCCCACTCTTCTCTCCCCCCATATGTTCATCTATTTGGATTGTTACATTCCACGTATCAGTGAACTCATATGATATTTCTCTCTCTCTGATCGACTCATTTCAGTTAGCATAACACATTCTATCTCCAACGATCACATGGGAATCTATGTTTGGGAAGTCTTCCCCTCTCTGTTGGTCTCCTCATGAGGTTGTGGAGGGCTGTGGGTCTGCTGGAAGTGCTCTGTTAATCCTGGCTGCATTCTCACATCTGGGAACTTGCTGGTTCCTAGATAGGCTAGGCTAGGTTGACCATCCTTACAGCAACTGGGCTCTGCTCCACATGATTTCTCCATCTACAGTAGGCTTGCTTGGACTTGTTTCAATGGCAGAGGCAGGGTTCCAAGAGAGCAGCAGAAACACGCCAAAGACCCTTGAGGCACATTGTCATTTTTACCAGATAGTATTAGCCAAGGCAAATAAAATACTAAATTTAACCCAGATTCAAAGGTGGAGAAGTGGGAGTAGCTTCCCAGTCACATTGCAAAGTACATGGATACAGGGATAAGTGGTATTTGGGGCCATGTCTGCAAAAGGTGTACCACATGTGTAATTTTCAATTCAATAAAGTTGTATTGGTGCAGGGCAGAAAATCAACACACAGAACAATGTAGTTCGGTACAACATAGTGATTCAACAATTCTACATGTTACTTGGTGCTCATCATGGTGAGTGTGTTCTTAAGGGTTGAATCTAAAGGGTTTTCTATATTCAGTTCATATCATCTAAAATCAAGACAATTTTACTTCTTTCTTTCCAATTTAGAATCCAATGAAGAAATGAGCAGAAGACATGAATAGACACTTTTCTAAGGAAAACATCAGGATGCATTTTTTTTATCTTGCCTGAATGCTTTAGCTAGGTGGACACCGTTGTGTTGCCGATGATCTCGGAAGAGAAGTTTTCTAACCTTTCCATGATGGAGTACAGTGTTATTGTGGGTTTGTCATATATAGCCTTTTTCTTTCATGTTGAGGTATGTTCTCCCTATACCCAGTTTGTTGAAGATTTTTTTTTTATAATCGTGAAAGGATGTTGTATTTTGTCAAAAGCTTTTTGCATGTATTGAGATGATATGATCATGATATTTCATTCTATTAATGCGGTGTATCACCTTTATTGATTTGCTTGTGCCGAACCATCCTCTGTATGCCAGGGATAAATCCCACTTGATCATGGTGTATAATTCCTTTAATGTGTTGTTTGATTCAGTTTCCTGATATTTTTGAAAAATTTTGTGTGTGTGTTCAGCAGGGATACTGGTCTATATTTTTCTTTTTTTGTACTGACCTTTTCTACCTTTGGTATAGGGTAATGTCAGCCTTGGAAAATGAGTTTGAAAATGTGTCTTCCTCTCTAAGTTTCTGGAAGAGTTTGAGAAGACTTATCATTAATTCTTCTTTATATGATTAGTAGAACTCACCTGTGACGCTCTCGGATTCTGGGTGCTTTTTTTTGCCGGAAGATTTTTGATTACCAATTTAATATCCCTACTTATTATTGGTCTCTTCACATTTACTATTTATTCCTGATTCTGTTGTTACATTGTACATTTCTAGGGATTTATCTATTTCTTGTAGGTTGCCCAATTTGTTGCTGTGAGATAGTTCATAGTGGTCTCCCATGATTCTTTCTATTTCTGTGGTTTTGGTTGTAAAGCATCACCATTTGCTATTGATTTTATTTATTTGGGTCTTCTCCCTGCCCACCCCCCCCCTTTTTGGTCAAACTAAAGGCTTGTCAATTTTGCCTAGCTTTTCAAAACATTGGCTCCTCATTTTATTAATCTTTTCTACTGGTTTTCTGGTCTATATATCATCTATGTCTGCTCTGATATCTGTCATTTCTTTTCCTCTGCTGCTTTGGACTTAGTTGGTGCTTCTTTTCCTGGGTCTTTCAAAGATAAAGTTAGGTTATTTTCTTAAGGTCGTTTTTTCTTAATGTAGGCACTTATTACTATAAACTTCCCTCTGAGAACTGCTTTTGTAACATCCCATAAGTTGTGATATGCTATGTTAACATTTTCATTTGATTTAAGATTTTAAATTTGCTTTTTGATTTTTTTCTTTCACACATCAGTCATTCACGAGTGCATGGCTTAATTCCCACGTATTTGTAGGATCTCAGGTATCTGTACTCTCACATCCACTGCAGCATGATTCACAATAGCCAAGACATGGAAACAGCCCAGCATCCATTGACAGATGAATTAATAATGATGACATCTATACAGTGGAATTCACCAATTCAAAAGGAAGACATGCTTTCCTTTGCTCAAAGATGGATGGACCCTGGGGGCATTATGCTAAGTAAAAGAATCAGACAGAGAAAGACAAATACTTTATGATCTCATTTATATGTGAGATATAAAAATCTGAACCATAGAAACAGAGAGTAGGTTGATGTTTTCCAGTGGCTAGGGTTTGGGGAAATGAGAAGGTGCTAGTGGAAGCCTAAAAACTGTCTGTTATAAGATGAATAAGTTCTGGGAACTTAATGTACAACGTGGTCATTATACTTAACTATATTGTGTTGTATATTTGAATGTTGCTGACAGAGTACATAGTAAATGTTCTTCCAACAAAAAGAAACGGTAACTATGTGAAGTGATGGATGTATTCACTAACCTATTGTGATGATTATTTCACAACATATAAATATGTGAAATCACCAAGTTATATGCTTAAACTTCCATAATTTTATTTGTCAATGAAATTTCAATAGAGCTGGATAAACGAAGAAAATATGTTCCAATGTCTCTGTCTTTTATTTACATTTCCAATGTAACCTCCTCCCAATGGAACCCTCCCAATAAACAAACAAACAAACAAACAAACAAACAGTACCAGGATGAAAACCTTTATGAGTATGTCAATGGGAAGGTCAATCAATAGAAAAACAGTATCTACAGAAGGATGCCATAAAAATAGCATCAGTGATACAATAGTTGCTAACTTCATTAATCAACGAGTTAGATACAGGGTCCCCAGTCTCTCTGAGGCAACTGGAAAGAAAACCTTGGTTTCTTTGTCCTTTTCTTTTAATAAGAATGTTGATCTATAGGCAAGTGGTGAGGAGGAAACTTACATTTGGAGGAAAGCTTGACCATTTGGAGTAGAACTTCCATAACTGATCATTAGACACCTAATTCTCACTCTCTTGTCAGATCATTGCACTGCTGAAGGTGGAAGTGGAAATGAAACCTACTGAATTGAAATTAACAACCATGGTAGAATATTTGCAGAGGTGGCCCCAAATGCCGTCTTTCTCTGTAGCCATATCTTTGACAATGTGCACAGTACCTTACATCAGGAGGTGGAGACTATTCTTCCACCTTTGATTCTGGATGGATTAGGATTTTTCATTTACTGCAGCCAGCATAATATGATAGAAGTGACAGTGGAACTTAAAGGCCTTGTGCATTTCTGCTGCTCTCTCTTGGAACTATGGCTCTGCAAAGTGAATAAAATGAGATGGCCTGCAGAGGAAGTGGGGACATATGGAGCACAGCCCAGTTGTCCAAGTCAAGGCCACCCTGGATCAGCCACAGATAGCTGGCCTAGCCCCAATTATATTAGAATGCCCTGGAAAGATCAGCAGAGCCTCCCCAGCTGACACACAGCTGACTCAAGACCCTTGAGGAGATCAACAGAGATTAGAACAACTCAGCACCATACAATTCCACTGAATTCTAAAGACATTCTACCAAGCCCTTTGCTTTCAGGATGGTTTGCTATGCAGCAACATTCATGATCATTCTGTTATTCAAGTTTATTTTGGATAATTATTAAAAAATTATTCCTTTTCAGTTATCAGTAGAGGTTGGAAGGATTTGCATTTGGGTGGAAAAAATATGGTGTCCTGGAATCACATAACTGAGCAGGAATTCAAGCTCTCTTGTGCCCTGCAAAGACATCTTGATTTTAGCCCAATGAGACTCATTTTTGGCATTGACCTCCAGACCTGAAAGAGTGGAAATTTGTTTCTTTTAAACCTTTAATGTGATAATTGTATAAAGCAGCAGTTGGAAATGACAAAGACATTCATCCAAAAAATTTTCTTTGAAGAAATAGAACCCAAGACTCTCAACTCATTTACGTAGCTTCCTTGACTAAGGGCATTTTGTGTTGAAACCCTACTTCAGTAGAAGAAACAAAACCTGAAGTCAGTTTGGAGATACTCAGCCTTATGAGCTGGTACACAGGATTTCTCCTTACATAAATGCAAATATGATACAGTTTCTGAGACCTCTGGGCATTAAGATAAGAAACATGATTCATTGTTAAAAATAAGGCCACCTGTTCTACTCTAATTTTTTTGTCTAAATTTCTACATTCCTAGAATTCCAAGTTAAGGCAAACCTTCATTCTCTTCCTTTCTTTACCCTCAAGTTTCTCTCAAGCTTTCTTTCAACACAACATGTAAGTTATAATGAGTTACAATAAGGGTCATGAATTTCATGCATGTACATCTATGTATGTGAGTGAGTTTGTTTGAAAGAAAAATACACAAGTTAGAGATGGAGGGAGGCAAACCATAAGAGACTCTTAAAAACTGAGAATAAACTGAGGGTTGATGGGGGGTGGGAGGGAGGGGAAAGTGGGTGATGGGCATTGAGGAGGGCACCTGTTGGGATGAGCACTGGGTGGTGTATGGAAACCAATTTGACAATAAAGTTCAGATTTTAAAAAAGAAAAATATACATAAATACACATACATTTGTATGTACATTTGCATACACAACCCTTATTCTTGAACATTCTTTGGACTCAACAGTATTTCTACATGTCATCGTTCCTCACCACATCTCTTGAAGTTATGTTTATCTTCCACATTGCCTTCAGAAGAAAGCAATGGGTAGAGTGATCATATCCTAAAAATCACACAACAAAGCAGTTAAAACTTACCATGAGCCTTCTTGAGTACTATATAAATGGAATCATGCAGTATGTACCCATGATTTTTCAATGGCTCTTTCAATTTAAAGTTGTATACTTTAAATATGTGCAGTTTGTCGCATGTAATAATGCTCCAATAAGTTAATTAGAAATTAAAAATTCTAATGGTGCATGACTCAGGGTCAGATCTGGAGCACAGTGAGCTGAGTCACACCTAATGGGGTGGGAGATCTCTCTACCAGCTGTGAAAAAGCAAATGTTCACATGTAAATATTAAAATAGTGGAACTAAATTAAGACAAATCACATTCAATAAACTCACATTTTGTAGACTAGAAGATTAGCCCACATATAGAAAAGGAGTAAACTGACATAAGTCAGTTCAAGACAGAAAGACACTAGAACCACACACCTCATGGACGAGCCTTCAAAACACAATGTAGAGATTCACACCTGACTATGGACTCATGAGGAGCCCAGCAGAGATCCGAACAACTTCCTACCCTACAATCCCATTCAATAATAAAGATATGTAGTAAGCTATTTTATTTGAGGATGCTTTGGACACAGCAATAGATAACTGATATAATAATCAAATTGGGCAGAAATGAGGCCATTTGTCATAATCTGATTCTTTTTATTCTAGGAGTTTGTAGGTAGCATAATTGAAGCATCAAGATTATTCTATTCTTCAAGTTTATTTCAGATAAACGTATTAAAAAATGACCCCACTGAGTCCCTTTCAGGTAACACGGAAATTTTGGAAGGTCATGTATGTTTTCACAAAGCTTGTGACTCCGATTCACCTACCTGGACAGGAATCCACACTTGCTGGGGAGTCATCCAGCGATTAAGAAGGAGGAAGATGTGAAACAGACAATATGGATAATATTCATTTGCTGCCTCCTCAGTGGTTTTGGCAAAATTTTGAATAGTGGGAGATATTTCATTTAGAGAAATGGAAGGGCTCACATTTATAAGTAGCACTGGACATTTTCAGAAACCAGAAAATAATTTAATAAAACCCAAAACATGCCACCAGCCTTTCATCTTAATGAATACACTTTACACATGAACCCTGATATTCCGTAATTCAGTGAGCAGATAAAGTGTCTGAGAAGGAAATGTTTTGCATAGTGATAAATGCATGACTTAATATTTTGTGCCATCATACTTAAAGTCAAGTTTGACTTAAAAGGCCATATTATATCAATCTATTTTTTACATGTTTCTCTTTCTTTGTAGATTCCACTTGGAGACATGCATTTTATTATCATTTTTTTTTTTTTGTCAGTGACTATGGTAAGCATGATGGACACAAGCTGTGTGACAGAGCAGGTACCTAATGTGTAGGAAAAAAAACCCACGATCAGCGATAACAACCAGTACATAAAAGTCTGCCTTATCAGGAAGAGCAGTTAATGTAGTGATATAGAAAAGAATGATGTTCAAAAGAATGAAGTCTGGTGGTCTCAGATCTTTCTCTGTTTTAAACTTATATCAATAGCTGTGGTAGCCAAGACTAGACTTTCCATAGGACTAGTATGAGTCATGAATGGTCGTTTTGTTGTTGTTATTGTTGTTGTTGTTTTTGGTCAAACAAAAGAAAAAGTACTCCCTATGATACATTTCACATGAGAAGAAATTATTCTTAATATATCCATGTCGTCCTTTGAAAAATATGTAAGAATTTCCAAATATTTTAATCCAAAGTAAGGAATAACCTTGGGAGAGGAAGAAAATGACAACGGGAAAATCTCTTGGATGTAAGAGATATCAGAAAGCTTAATGAAGTGAGTTAAATAAATTGTGTAGAGAGGGTGAAAGAAAAAAATAGAAATTCCAGGAAAAAATAGAAGAGGTATCTTTCACCTCCACAATCTGATGAAACAATCTCAACATTTGGCTCAGACTTTGGGCCCTGCAATCATGGGAACTTCTTCAGCCCAGGACAATTGGCCCTCTTGTAGCTATCATCCCAGAGAATCTCAGCAGAGCCTCCTTTATGTCTCTGTTCCTCAAGCTGTAGATGAAGGGGTTCAGCATGGGTGTGACCGCCACATACATCACTGAGGATATTGCACTTGAGTGGGAGCTCTGGGTGACAGCAGAGCTGAGGTACACTCCTAGGCTTGTACAATAAAATAAGGAGACAACCGAGAGGTGAGACACACAGGTGGAAAATGCTTTGTATTTGCCTTGAGCTGATGAGATTATACATATGGAGGAAACTATTTTAGAGTAAGAGTAAAGTATTCCAATGAAGGGACCACCAGCCAGCAACAGAGCTCCAAAATACAACACCATGTTATTGAGAAAGGTGTCAGGACAGGCAAGTTGGATCATCTGATTGAGTTCGCAGAAAAAGTGGGGGATTTCCACCTCTGTACAGAAGGACAGCCGAAACGCCATTAAGGTTTGTAACAAGGAATACAGAACACTCATGATCCAGGACACCAGAACCAGCAGCCCACAGAGCCGGGGGTTCATGATGACCGTGTATTGCAGGGGGTGGCGGATGGCCACAAACCTGTCATAGGCCATCACACTCAGGAGAAAGTCATCCATCCCCGCAAAGGTTATGAAAAAGTATATCTGTGTGATGCAGCCTGCATAGGTTATGACTTTGCTCTGGGTCTGGATGTTCCAGAGCATCTTTGGGATGGTGGTGGAGGTGAAGCAGATGTCTACAAAGGACAGGTTGGCCAGGAACAAGTACATGGGGGTGTGGAGGTGGGAGTCAGAGCTGACGGCCAGGAGGATGAGCAGGTTCCCAAACACAGTGATCAGGTACATGGAGAGGAAAAGCCCAACTATGAGGGGCTGCAGTTCTGGTTCTTCTGAAAATCCCATAAGAAGAAATTCTGAAATTCCTGTATCATTTCCTGGGTCCATGTGGTGGAGGTGACTACCAGTAAAGGGGAAAATAACATGACTAATTTTCACATAAATCGCTTGGCTCACGTGGTTCAAATGCTACAATTTATATTCCCCAGTCAAGAAAGTAATTTCGATATTTTGTGAATGGATCTGAGTCCTTTGAGGGGATCCTTATTTCCTCTCTTACTAGGAATTTTCATCCCAACGTCGATGTTTTCCAATAGGCTAGGTTTTGTACATTAAAATTTTTTTTCAGTTTATTTATTTATTTTTAAGAGTGAGAGAGAGAGAGAGAGAGAGAGAGAGAATGTGTGCATGTCAAGAAGGGGCAGAGAGAAGGAGAGACGGAACTCCAAGCAGCCTCCACGCTGTCAGCGCAGAGCCAGACGTGAGGCCCCAACCCACAAACCGCGAGCTCATGATCTGAGCCGAGATCAAGAGTCAGAGGCCTAACTGACTGAGCCCCCCAGGCGCCCTTGTACATTTTTAATAAGAAATTATTTAATGCATTTGAGGAATATATAGAGCGTCAATCGTGTTTTCAGCATTTCCAAGTCATAAAGTAGAGGGTGCTGAACAGAAAAATTACCTAATATTCAGTGATGTGCATAGGATATATGCATACATAAAAATTAAATAATCTTGGGATGGAGATAGAGGTCATGAGGAAAATGAAGCAGGTACAGGAAGAGAGTGGTTGGGGTGTGATGTTGGGTGTTTAGTCAAGATTGGCTAAGAAGGTGACATTTGAACAGAGACCTGAAAGACTAGAGAAAACTGCCTGGAAACTGCCAGAGCGTCGGCTAAGGCAAAGGTCTTGAGGAAGCGCTTTTTTTTTTCCCAGAAAATCAAGGCTCAGAAGGAAGCCAGTGTGTTAAGGACTAAAGGCAATGGCTGTGAATTTTGTAGAACCATGTTGCCTCACAGCTGCCTAAATTCAAGACACAGGGAGCTCCTCGTCCATACTGTGTACCTCTT
This sequence comes from Panthera uncia, assembly GCF_023721935.1. NCBI lineage: Eukaryota > Metazoa > Chordata > Mammalia > Carnivora > Felidae > Panthera > Panthera uncia. The sequence goes on along the minus strand of NC_064816.1, from coordinate 10,177,582 downwards.
TCACTTTATTTATCTGGTTACTGTAGTGTCCTGTCCGTGGAACATCTCTTCTCAGTATCATCTATTGAGTCTGGTCTGTGTATTATAGGGTCACCTTGGAATAGAGGAGCCCATGTACCCCTGCTTGGAGACCTGCTTTCACTGCACACACACACACAAACACACACACACACACACACACTTTCACATACACACAACACAATGCATCATATCCTCCTGGTGTGTGTTACTTCTCTGTCCTTCTCACGTCCCCCTGCCTGCCTCAACACACTGTTTAGGATATGAACGCAAACACATCACAATACCTTTCCCAGAAAGAAGGTAGAAATCGTACCCCAAAAGTCCTATTCATAGCTTCCCAAGGACAAATAATCCCGGGGCTCCATTTTGGAATGGTCACTTTCTGACCTGTATGTAATGAAACATAAAAAATTATGTGCGATGAGTAGAGAGAGAGAAAATGATGCTGGTGGCACCCAATCCTGGTCGTATCCCATTTGTCTCCAGCAAAAATGATGAAAGGACAAAAATAAGTTTGTCCAAAGGACAAAAGTAATGCTATCTTTATGGTGTGAAACATCTTACATATTGAACATCACAAAAGAATAGAACACTTCTCACAATTTGGGCATTTTTATGCCCAGAGAGCAGAAAGAAGAAGACTTGATTTTCCTGTGTCTATTCTATCTTTGTTCGACTGATCAGTTTTTATATGGCCCAAGAGAGGATGAGGCAAGCCTGTTTATCATTTTTCTTATGTGACATCTTTTTTCGTGTATTTGTTATTCTTACACTTTGGGTTTAATCACTTTCTTCACAAGTCTGATGACCACAACTAGGGATGGTTTTGTTCCTTGTCCAACATGCAAAGACATCCCCAGACTCTATAAAACCCTACACACCCCATGACAGTCTCTTCTCTTACTCTGAATAATCTGCATGTGACTTATCTGAGGACACTATTTTGCACTCACATTTATTGGACTGCACTCTTGTCTGTCATTGTGATGTAATTATCAAAGGAGCAGGAACTTCTCTTCATCTTCTTCTTTCCAAAATATGTGCATGTATAGGCACTTACATGGAAACAAAGTCAAGAACATGAGACATTATGAAATACAAAGAGTGATAGAGGAAATAAAACCAGGTTAAAGAGAGCGGTTTCAGTACAACTGTATTAAACAAAATTGAATGGAGTTTTGAGCAGTAACTGAAACATGATCTACAGGACCAGTAAGTCAACAAAATCAACCCAGATGAATCATAAAATTCCCCAAGACCTGGAAATAAAAGAGCATAACATATAAAGTTCTGAGAAATTTCTGGTACTAGCAGATGCACTTTTCGTATTGGTTGAATGAATCAGGAATTAGGTCTTATTATATATGCACTTTTAGCGTGACAAAGCTGAATTTAAATGTGGTTAAAAGACCGGACTGTTGAGTGAAAGCTGGCACAAATGGCTTTCTACGTGGAAGGAAGTGTGGTGCTTCCTCATTTCACACATCTCACAAAAAAATCCAAAAGAGTAAACCCTCAGTGTAAGAGTATCCGCTGCATTTTAGATACACATCTAGAAAACTACATGTCAAAAAAATCTACAGGTGGACAAACCATCATAATTAAGGCAAAAAAAAACAAACAAACTCAGAAACGAAAATACCTAACTAAAAATCAGTACAGAAGTGTGATTTACAACAAGTATTCGAAATGCTGATACTTACAGATAAATAGGCATATAATACGTGGACATATAATAATAACAGACAAATGAACATAGTGATCAAATATATGAATCTTTACTGGAGCTCACTAATAGTTTAAAAAATCAACAAGAAATCTCTTTCACACCCATTTCCCTGAGAAATCACTCAAAGGGCTGTCACATTGAGTGGGGTCGGAAATTTTAACCAATTAACAAAGGGGCACTTTCTAATTTTGCTGTCATAATTGTGAAGTGTTATAACATCTTCGGAGGCTGTGAAGACAATTACAAATATTAAAAATACAGATCCTCTTGGGGCGCACGGCTGGCTCAGTTGGTAGAGCACACAACTCTTGAGCTTGGGGTTTGAAGTTCAAGTCCCATGTTGGGTGTAGAGATTTTTGAAAAAAAATGTTTAAACAAAAACACAGATATTTTTTAACTCAGGATTTCTCAGTCTCTATTGTATGGACATTCCCGGCCAGATCCTTCCCTGTGGGGTGTGTCCTATATATTGTAGGATTAGAACATCCCTGGCCTCCACGCACCCCTCTTCAGTGTGACAGCCAAAAATGTCTTTGAACATTGCTAAATATCCCCTGGGGGACAAAATCACTTTTGGGTGAGAAATATAGTATTAAGTATTTAAAAATATTTTGAAGCATTGATATAATAGTAATTTAATGAGAAAAATATGAAAGACTATCAAAGGTGTAAATGGCACAGCCACACCATGATGAGTCACACCGGCCTTGAAATAATAAATCAGGGGCGCCTTGCTGGCTCAGTAGGTAGAGAGTGAGACTCTTGATCTTGAAGTTGTGAGTTCAAGCCCCATATTGGGTGTAGATATTGCTTAAAAATAGAATCTTTAAAAGAAAAAGAACTAACGAATCAGCATTATACTACTTGACTAGAGGGACATAGGTAAGGTACTACTGAGTTAGAAGGACGGGCAGAGAAAAGCTAGAAAGAACGATGGTGTCAGAACATAAAGAGTGCTTCCAATATGCATTGCTGTCTTCCTATACATTTGAATTGAAAGTGTGTGAATATGTATGTGTGCGTAACAGAAAAATTTTAAAAGCAATGAAAACTTTTAAGAAAGAGAAACAGCGAAAATGCACTTGGGTTAGGCAGAGTGGTTCAAAAACCACCGCATGAAACAAAATTGAAGAACCAAAGCAACTTCTGAATAAAAAGATTTAAAAGAATAACAATTTAATGATAGTTTCGTGGGTCCAAATCTAATTTAGATTGCTAGGGATTCAGGAATAAAAGAATATGAAAAAGTCTTTTCATGTGGAGAGAAAGTGATATCTACGCTTTTAATTTCACGTCACATAAAGATAGATGGACCAGCTATGCTTATGGAAGATAACGGTTGATTCTTTTTTTTTTTTTTAATTTTTTTTAACATTTATTTATTTATTTTTGAGAGACAGAGAGAGACAGAGCACAAGCCAGGGATGGGAAGAGAGGAAAGGAGACACACAATCTGAAGCAGTCTCCAGGATCTGAGGCATCAGCACAGAGCCCGACATGGGGCTCGAACTCACAAACCGCGAGATCATAACCTGAGCCGAAGTTGGAAGCTTAACCGACTGAACCCCCCAGGCACCCCAAAGATAAAGGTGATTCTTAGTGAAGCATAAAAAAGAATGCCTTACAAGTGTTGGAATTCTGATTGTAGAAATAGATCCAATAATAAAAGGCCAAAAGGAACAAACGAGGAATACAGAGAAGTGAAAATTAGTTGGAAATATGTAGAAGGGGTGATTTATGAGCACTAAGTAGCAGAAGGACATTGAATTTAATTTTGTGGACAGTAGGGTCTTCACAAGGGAAGAATATTAAGGTGACAGATCAATTCTTTCAGATCAATTCTTTCAGGAAAATACAAATAAATAAAAATAGAAAAAGCTGTGGAGGGAGTAAGACTATGTCATAGACTACCACACAAAATTTACACACTCTCATACATTCTGCACAAATACATTTATAAGTGCATTAAAAAATAAACAAAATGGCAAGTAGTTCACAAAATAGATGCCAATTCTTTTTCTGAAAAAAAAAGGAGTAAAAAAAAACAGAAATAAAACCATTCCAACCCCACTATGCAAACACCAAGGACTCCCACAGACGACTTTCAATAGAGAAAGTGGGTGGCTAGCTAACCCAGAATACATTCAGACTCACAGGTTGTGAGCTGATTGTGAAGGGAGCTCATTAGCATACCCCGTTTCACATAGTACACTTAAAATTTTTATTTTTTTAATGTTTATTTATTTATTTTGACACAGAGAGAGCATGAATGGGAGGGGGCAGGGAGAGAATGAGAGAATCCGTAGCAGGCCCCGTGCTGTCAGAGCAGAGCCCAAAGTCGGGCTCAATCTCATGATCCCTGATATGAATTGAGCTGAAATCAAGATTCGGACCCTCAACTGGCTGATTCAGCCGGGTGCCCCTAAAAAATTTCATTTGAATACTCAAGGAGAGAAGGTGCTGTGATATGTATGTTTCAAGTACTGCTCTTGCAAGGATGCACTTGCAAACATTCTTTCATCCGGGTTTTTCTCATCAGTATGGAATTGTAGTGTATGTCCCATCTTAAAAATGAAAAGACATGTCCTCACTTCAATGTACATCCCTCAACAACCAGTACTAGACTTTTCTACTCTGGTTAATTGCAAAGATCCTCGGTCTCAGGTTCTACTTTTGTGCTTCCCATCCCCCCTCTAAATGAGTTTCCATTATTATCACTTAGTTGTTAACGTTGAACATTGCATTTCTGACTTCAATATTTACTTCTATTTATAGCATCATAAATACATTAATCAATCAATCAATCAATCAACTTACTAATCAAGCCAGCAAACAACTACAGCAAACTCTCAGCTCTGGCTAGGCTAGATTGGCTCTCAGGTGACCTCAGGTAAATGTTCTTGACTTTCATTCTCTTGACCTTCTCCGGTAGTACTTACTGCGATGTAAAACTCATCTAGATGGGGTCTCTGGGAGGAAGGTCTCTACATGCAAATCAAAATACCCATCTCGTTGGTAGATGGTGGAGGATGAAGCTCTGTCCCAGACGCGACAGCCGGGATGGGTCAAACTTCAGTGTCCCATCCAGACTTAGGACTGCAAAAGAAACGACCATGTCTTGTCCAGCCCGAGGTGTACACACTGTGAGGCTGCAACAGAGGAGGTATTTGCAGCCTCTTAATTCTGCTCATTAGGCACATTTCCCTCTTGTCTCTCCCACCTTTAGGCACGTGATTACCCTACGGGACACCAGGGTGGACAGAAAGGAAATTTTCCCTGTTGAATTTCTGTTGCTAGGAGACCAGGTGATAAGGCAGCTGAAGTCCATTTTTCTTACTCTTTTTCTATTACTTCTGTCTTTCAGAGATCTAAACTCCCAGCATGTTATCTCAATCCTGAATGAACATTTTCTCCTGTTTAAGACTGAGAAATCAGTTTTTGACTAGGTCCCTTGGACTCTTCAAAGCATTGACTTGGGTTAAAGACATAGCCCCTAATATCTTTGGAAAGTAACTTTTCTCTTTTTCAACAAAGATGTGAGGTTTGCTCCTTTGATATAAAACCTGGGGCACTACACTCGTGGGCTTCATGATAGTTTTGCCAAAACAATTAGGGATTTCATATTTACATCACCAGTTTAAAGGCATTACTTAAAATGCCATTATAAAATGTTTGTTAATTGTCAGAGATATATTTACATCTTTTTATGCACTGTAACCTGAGTTCAGCAGCTCTAGGAATAGCCTGATTTTTATAAAAGTATATTCTGTAAGAAAGTACTAGTGTGAACTCCATTCCCCATGGAGAAATGGGGCTTGAAGAAGTTAGTGATCTTCTCAAAGTTATCATTGTGGAAATAGATGGGTGTTCATTGGATCCTGTCAAGACGTTCCCAGTTTTCGAACTCTGCACCCGTGGTTCCCTCCCAGAGATGAGTCTTTCCCCCTGGGGTATTTGACAATGTCTGAGGGATGCTGCTAAACACCTATGGTGAGCAGGACAGCTCCCAACACAAATAATCATCCTGCCTCAAAGGCCAAATTGAAAATGTGAGAAAACCTACTCTAGCCCAGCACTTCTTCAACTTCAAGGTGCATACGAATCACCTAGAATTCTAGTTTAAATGCAAATTATGACATTGCAGGTGCTGGTGGGCCAGGAGTTTGGTGTGTCTAACGAGCCCCTGAATGATGTTGATACTGTAAGTCCTGGTCCATGGACCACTCTTTGAGTAGCAAGGTTGTGGTCCTGGGATAGAGCAAGGTGCAGGTGGTCGTAGGTCTTCTTCACAAAATAAATTGTGTTTGCATAAGTTTTGGAATGCTAAGCGTATCCAGTCATTCTAGGGGCTGTGATAAATTCTGTGTTTGTTTCTTTTACATAAGGGCCTTTGAGTGACATGAAATAAGTAAAGGGCTTTCCAGTAGGCAGAATAAGAGCCTTCTGATGTCCACATTCTAAACCCTAGAAACTTTCAATGTGTTTATTTTTATAGTAAGGGGGGGAGATTAAAGTAGCAAGTGGAACAAGGCTGGTAATGAGCTGACCTTAAACTAAGGTTGGCCAAGATTGTGCAGGTGGCACTAATGTAATCACCATGGTCCTCCAAATGTAGGAGAGGAAGGCAGAGTAGTTGGATCAGAGAGAGATGTGAGGACACCACATTGCTGGCTTTCAAGATGCAGAAAGGGCAACGAGCCAAAGGATGCTTGTTGTCCCTAGAAACCACAATAGGAAAGAAGACGGTCTCTCCTGGAGCATCCATGAAGGAACCAGGCCCTGCAGACATCTTGATTTTAGCCTATGGAGACTTACTTCAGGCTTCTGACCTCTAAATAGTAATAGCATAAATGTGTTTCTTTTGAGCTTCTAGTGTGGTAATCTGTTAATCAGAAATAGCAATGTAATATAGAAATTCATCCAATAAAATGGTTTTGGAGGAAAAGGCATTTTAGTCTCTCAGTTAATTCATTTCTCTTCTCTTGGTAAGGGCATTCTGTGTTGAAATCCAACCTCAACTGGAAGAAAAAAAATAAAGTCATTTTGGAGCTTCTGCTCCATTTCTTAAAAGGAATGGAAAAAGTGAACTCCTCATTGATAAAATATAAATGTGACTCTATCTATCTATCTATCTATCTATCTATTATCTATCTATCTATCAATCTATCTATCTATCTATCTATCTATTTTATATAAATACGCCTAACATAGGGATTGAACTCATGACCCTGAGATCAAGTGTCACATGCGTGCAGCTCTTGGTTGGCTAGGTCCATGGAGGGTGGGAATCTTGATCTCAGGTTTGTGGGTTTAAGCCCAATGTTGGGTGCAGAGATTACTTAAAAATAATATCTTTCCCCCCAAAAAATTGCATGCTCTACCAACTGAGCCAACCAGGCACTCTGTGACTTTAGATTTAAACATAAGTTCTGGTTTTGAGGCCTTTATGCATTGATATAAAAAAAGGTAATCTGGGGTGCTTCAGTACCTCAGTCGGTTAAGCAACTGGTTCTTGATTTTGGCTAATATCATGATCTCGTGGTTGTGGGATCAACCCCACATTGGGCTCTGGTTTGACAGTGTGAAGCCTGCTTGGGATTCTCTCTCCCTCTCTCTCTCCCCATTCCCCATCCACCTTCTCTTTCTCTCCCTCTTTCTGTGTCTCAAAGTAAATAAGTAAACATTGAAAAGAAGAGCAAAAATGTCATTTATTACTAAAATTAAGTTCACCCATTATACTTTAAGTATTTGAGTCTAAATTCCTACACTTTTAAAACTCCATATTAATTCAAACATTCATTGGTTTGATTTCTATCCTCTCCAAATATCCTTTCAACATTGAAGATGGGATTCCTGTGTCTGTGTCATACATACATTGATAAGAGTGTATTTGTATGAAATAATATACAAATGCATAGATATGTGCACGTACATACACTCCCTACTTATGAAAGACTTCTTGGACTCACCCAGTATTTCCAAACACTGTACTTATTCCTAAACACAGCTGCCTGAATTAGACGTATTAACCCACATCACCATCAGAACTAAGAAAACAGAGGTTTCGGGTGGATCACAATGTTTACGATTATGTAACAAAGCTTTAAAGCTTTTGTGCACTTTCTTGAATTACATTTAAATGGATTTAGGCAGTATGAACTCGGTTTTTGTATGATTCCTTTAATTCAGAATATTTTGCATTTTACTATTTTTTTAAAATTTATTTATTGATTGATTGATTGAGTGCAAGAGCAGGGGAAGGGCAGAGAGAGAGAAATAGAGAGGATCCGAAGCATGTTCCATGCTGTCAGTGTAGAGCTCAGTGTGGGGCTTGACCCCACAATTGTGAGATCGTGATGCGAGCCGAAATCAAGAGTCAGTTGCGTAACCAACTATATGGCATTTTAAATATGTTTAGCTTATTGTGTGCCATTGCATTTCAATGGATTATTTAAAAGAAAAAAATCCCTTATAACTGAAAAATGAATTCAGCAGGCTATAACGTCAATATACAAAAATTGGCTGCATTTCTGCACACTAATCACAAACTATCAGAAAGAAAAATGAAGAAAACAATCTCATTTACAACTGCATAAACAAGAATAAAATACCTGAGAACAAGGTTAATCAAGGCAGTGAAACACTTGTATACTGAAAACTATAAGACAATTGCTGAAAGAAATGAAGTCACAAATAAATGAAAAAATAGGCCATGCTCATTGACTGGAAGAATGAATACTGTTGAAATGTCCATATACCCAAAGCAATCAGTGGATTCAGAGCACTCCCTGTCAAAATTCCAATGGCACTTTTTTTTTAAATAGAAATAGAACAAGCACTTCTACTGTATGTCTGGAACCACAAAAGAACCAAATAGCCAAGCAATCTTGAGAAAGAAGAGAAAAGCTGGAGGCATCAAACTATGTTACAAAGCTATGGTAACCAACACGGCATGTTATTGGCATAAAAAACACACAGATCAATGCAACAGAATCGACAGCCCAGGAACAAATCCATTGTATATATGGTTAATTAGTTTATGACAAAGGAGGCAAACATATACAGTAAGGTAAGAACAGTCTCTTCAGCAAATGGTGTTGGGTAAACTGGAGAGCCACACGCAAAAGAATAAAACTGGACCACTGTCTTACACCACAGGCAAAAAGTAACTCAAAGTGGATTAAAGACTTGAACATAAGACCTGAAGCCATAAAACTCCTGGGGAAAAAAACATTTTGATTTTGGCAATGATTTTGGGATCTGACATCAAAAACAAGAGGACAAAAGCAAGAATAAGCAGGGTCTACATCAAAGTAAATCTTCTGCATGGCAAGGAAACCATCAACAAAATGAAAAGGCAACCTCTCGAGTGGCAGAGAATATTTGCAAATCATACATATCATAAGAGGTAAATATCCCGAAGTATATAAAAAACTCAATAGCAAAGACAGAAAAGGACCCCAGCCCAGGAAGATGGCCCTGACTTCATTGTTGCACCCCTTCTCCAAGCTTCTGGATCTGGCCAGACTCCCAACTGGTCTTCAGTGCCATCAAGGTCCTACATTCAGGAGCTGCCACGTGACAGACCCGACTGGATGAAAGTTGGGTTGACCTTGGGCACCTCCAGCTTCTTGTGGATCTATCTGACCAAACAGCATAATGAAGATGTTTTAGAGTATAAAAGAAGAAATGGGCCGGAATAAATGACTGAAACACTAATACAATATACTCCACATAGTAATGGCACCAGCTCCTTTGGATTCAGCAGTGTGTTGAGCTGTAGACATGAGAGAAAAGGTTCTATGCGGATGTATGTCAAATCAGCTTTCATGAATGAAAAATAATGAAATGAAAAAAAATAAAAAGAAAAGCAAACAATATGATTCATACATGGGCAGAGGATCTGAATAAGCATTTTTCCACCAAAGACATACAGATGGCTAACAGATACATGAAAAAATGTTTGCCATCACTAACCCCCAGGGAAATACAAATTAACACTGCAATGAGATATCTCTTCATGCCTATTAAAATGGTTACTTTCAAAAAGACAAAAACAACATGTGTTGGTGAGGATGTGGTGAAAAGGGAACCCCCGCGTACTGTTGGTGGGAATGTAAACTGGTTCAATCACTGTGGGAACCTGTGTGGGGGTTCCTTGAAAAATTAAAAATTGAACTACCATATGATTGAGCAATGAAACTTCTGAGCATTTATCTGAAGAAAACAGAAACACAGATTCAAAAAGATATACACACCCCCATTTCATTGCAACATGATTTACAATAGCCAAGACATGGAAACAACCGAGATGTTCAAGTGGATGAATGAATAAATAAAGTGTTACTAATGTAACACTGTAGGTTAATGATACTGGAATTAAAACAAATTAAAATTAAATTAAAAAAGAAATTGTTATATATGTATGATATATGTCATATATACATGTGATATATATCATTTGAGAAGAAACATTTCTTTAAAAAAAAATTTTTTTTAACATTTATTTATTTTTGAGACAGAGAGAGACAGAGCATGAACGGGGGAGGGGCAGAGAGAGAAGGAGACACAGAATCGGAAGCAGGCTCCAGGCTCTGAGCCATCAGCCCAGAGCCCGACGCGGGGCTCAAACTCACGGACTGCGAGATCGTGACCTGAGCTGAAGTCGGACGCTTAACCGACTGAGCCACCCAGGCGCCCCAAGAAGAAACATTTCTAAGACATCATTAAAGCTGTCCTATAAAAGATATGGAAATTTTCTTTTTTTAAGGTTTAGTTATATTTTTTTTTGAGAGAGAGAGCAGGTGAGGGGGAGATACAGAGAGAGAGTGGAACAGAGGATCCGAAGTGGTCTCTGTGCTGACAGCAGTGAGCCTGCTGTAGGGCTCAAACTCATGAACCATGAGACCATGACTTGAGCTGAAATTGGACACTCAACTGACTGAGCCACCCAGGTGCCACAAAAAGATGTGGAAATTTTCAAATATGTCTGACCCAAGGCCAGAAAGAATTGTGGGAACACATGAAAACCGACAAAGGGAAAAACTTGTGTATATATTGGACAGAGCAGACAGCTTAGTAAACTGAGTTTTCTGAAATTGTATAGAGAAGCTGATTTCTAAGAAATGGAAATTTCAGGAAATACATAACAGCAAATTCTATTTCACGATGTTCAAAGAATCATGGCTTTGAGCCCTGCAGTCAAGGGCACTTCTTCACTAGCAGGACAATGGTCTCTTTTACACTTGCCATCCCGAAGGATCTCATCAGAGCCTTCTTTATGTCTTTGTTCCTCATGCTGTAGATGACGGGGTTCAGCATAGGCATGATCATTGAGGCTGTTGCTCTTCAGCGTGAACTCTGGGTAGCAGCAGAGCTAAAGTATACTCCCAGGACCGTACAATAAAGTAAGGAGACAACCAAGAGGTGAGACGCACAGGTGGAAAATGCTTTATACTTACCCTGAGCTGATGGGATTCTATGTATGGAGGAAATAATCTTAGAATAAGAGTAAAGGATCCCAGCAAGGGGACCACCAGCCACCAACACGGTTAAAAAATACATCACTGTGTCATTAAGAAAGGTGCCAGAGCAGGCAAGTTGGATCATCTGATTAAATTACAGAAAAAGTGATGTGTGTGCAGAAGTACAGCTGCAGCACCATTAAACTTTGTGATAAGGAATGCAGGACACTCATGATCCAGGACACCAGAGCCAGCAGCCCACAGAGCCGGGGGTTCATGATGCCCGTGTAGTGCAGAGGGGGTGACAGATGGCCAAAAATCGGTCATAGGCCATCACGGTCAGGATGTAGTTGTCCAGTCCCATGAAGAGTAGGAAAAAGTACATCTGGGTGATGAAGTCCTCATAGGTTATGACCTTACTCTGGGTCTGGATGTTCCAGAGCATCTTCAGGACGGTGGTGCAGGTGAAGCAGATGTCTACAAAGGACAGGTTGGCCAGGAAGAAGTACATGGGGGTGTGGAGGCGGAAGTCAGAGCCAGGAGGACGAGCAGGTTGCCAAACACAGTGATCAGGTACATGGAGAGGAAAAGCCCAAATATGAGGGGCTGTAATTCTGGTTCCTCTGAAAACCCCCAAAGAAAAAAATGAAATGTGTGTATCATTGCTGAGTCCCATGTGGTGGAGTTGAATACTAGGAGAGAAAATAATAACATGAGTATTTTTCAAGCAAATGAGCTTTACTCGTGTATTACCATTTATTTATTTTTCATTTTTTAAAGTTTTGATTTAAGTTCCAGTTAGTTAACATGCAGTGTAATATCAGTTTCAGGTGCACAGTATAGTGATTCAACATTTCCATAAACAGCCGGTGCTCATCACAACAGGTGCAACCCTTAATCCCCATCACCTATTTTACCCATCCCCCCACCTTTCTCTCCTCTGGTAACCATCAGTGTGTTCTCTATCGTTAAGAGTGTGCTTCTTGATTTGTGTTATTTTTCTCCCTTTTCTTGTTTTCTGTTGTTTCTTAAATTCCACATATGAGTGAAATTTTACGGTTTTTGTCTTTCTCTGACTTATTTTGCTGAGCATACTACTCTCTAGCTCCATCCACATCATTGCAAATGGCAAGATTTCATTCTTTTTGATGGCCGAGTGTGTGTGTGTGTGTGTGTGTGTGTGTGTGTGTGTGTAAACTCTGCTTCACCCGTTCACCAATCGATTGACACTTGGGCTATTTCCCTAGGTTGGCTATTTGAGATAATATTGCTATAACATCCTTGTGCATGTATCCCTCTGAATTAGTATTTTTTTATCCTTTGGGCAAATACCTAGTAGTGCAACCTACGGAATGGGAGAAGATATTAGCAGAAGACCTATCTGACAAAGAGTTAGTATCCAAAATCTGTAAAGAACTTATCAAACTCAACACCCCCCAAAATAATCCAGTTAATAAATGGACAGAAACTTCAAGACACAGGGAGTCCTTCCTTCCCATGGTTCTTTGCATTTTATTAATTTTTCCCAAGATATTCTGTGAATAGAGATATTCCCTTTCTTATTTCCATCTGTTGGTTGACATCCTGGTATTTAAGGGTCACATATTGGAGTATATGAACTCAGGTACAATTCATTGCCCTGAGGACAATTCATACCCTACAACACAGACATGCACACACATGCACACACACACACACACACACACACACACACACACACACTGAGTGCATTATGGCATCCTGGCACTGATTGCTATCAGGCTTTTCCCGCCCTCAACCACCATACTTTTGAAAGAAATGGTACAAGGCAAGCTGTCAACATCAGATTACCTTTATCCTAGAGAATGTGTAAATAGTACTTAAATTTTGTTGAGTATGCCTCCAATGGACATGTAAACATGGGAGCCCTTTTAATATGATCATCTTGTGTCCTGTATTTTCTTTAAAGTATACTTATTTAAGGGACAGAGAGAGAGAGAGAGGGAGGGAGAGAGAGAATCCTCTGTGCTGGCAGCACAGAGCCCGACACGGGGCTTGAACCCCCAAATTGGGAAATCATGACCTGAGTTGAAACCAAGCACTGAGTGCTTAACAGACTGAGCAACTCAGGTTCCCCTTGTGTCCTGTATTTAAAGAAACATAAAAAAGCAGTTCCAAAAACACAGACAGGAAAGAAATGGAACAGGGGAAAAAAGATCTAATAAGCTCCAATTGTCCCTGAGAGACTGTGATGAAAGGAAAGCTTCCCTGGTTCTGGCAGCATTCCAGCCCCAGTTACATCCATTTGATGCCCACAATAATTAAGATAGCTGGGAAAAAATGTACCTAAACAAGAAAGGAGGGGTATTTTTTATGATGTCAGGATCTTTTACTGATCGCATGTCTCTCTAGAAAATGTGCGAAGGGAATAAACCTGCAATTGACAACAGAAAATATACACTGTACAACAACAGAAGGGGATTTTTCAAGCTGCAATAATAAAAGGTTTTTCTGAATGATTTTAAATGCAAAGCATTTGGAATCAGAAAACCAGGCTTCGAAGGTCAGATCTATCCTATTAAGCTATTTGAACTTGGGAAAGACAATGAATCCATTCCAAATGTGAATATCCTTACTCAAAGAGTGGGGAGAGCAGTGTCCATCCTCCTAGGGTGGTAGACAGCGTTAGTCAGTGTATGTAAAAGGCTTACAATGGTTCCTTCTCATTAGTAAGTGGATGATTATCACTGATGAAGAGATTGGCTGAGTTTTTTCTTCTATGTTGAACAAATATCTTCCTAGTTTCTATACAACTTGGTAATGAAGTATTACGCAGTAAAGCTAGTTAGCATACACTCTTTTGCAAATTAAACACACATTTTTATGTGAATACTCACCGTGAAAGATGATGCCAAGAAGTGTGTGTCTCAAGAAGTGCTGTTACAAGGAAACAGCTACCTCTATGGCTCTGGGTCTTTCTATAAATACAGAGCGTGCTCAAAACCACCATTCCTTAAAAAGCTCAGGGCACATGCCTCCAAGCCTAACACTCTGTTTTCCTACTCTCCTTGGCTGCAAAACTCCTTGGACATGTTCTAATTTCACTGGAACCACTTTATGCCCCTCTATTCCTTCCTCAGTCTCATCCAACTGGACTTCCGTTCCCACCACTCATTGTCAACAATGATCCCTGTATTGCTGAGTCCAATGGACGCTTCTCTTTTGAACATACTATGTAAATTAATTATAAATGTGTCTACCTAGTCTCAGGTAACCTCAGGTGAAAGCTCTCAGGTTCCAATCTCTCAGAACCTTGCTTGAAATACCTGCTGAGCTCTCAGACTCATCTGGTTGGGGTCTAGAAGATGAAAGTCTCCACTTGGAGGTCTGACTTCCTCCCTGCATGATTGATCACGGAGACCGAAACTCTTTTCCCAGACAGGACAGCAGGAAGGAGTGAAACATTGGTCCCTCCTCCCCCAGACTTGGGAGCCCCAAAGCAACAACCATGTCCTGGCCATTCCAAGGTTTCATATGCTATGGTTTTGCAGTGAAGGAGACATTTCCAGCTCCTTATGTCTGCTCATTAGACGCTGTTGCCATTGTTACTCCCACCTTGGAGCACATGATTTCTCCATGGACCACTGGAGTGCACAGAAAGGAAAAATTTCCTGCTGACACTCTGTTCCTGGGAGTTTAGATTAGAAGTCAGGTGAGTCCAGTTTTGTATTACTCACGCTCATGAACTTGCCTGCCTTCCAGAGGTCTAACCAGCTTGCACTTCACCTTCGCCTTGAGTTGATAGTGAATTCATTGAATTGAGGGTTTACTTTACCATTTATAGTTTTGAAGTAATTTTAATAAATGAGGCACGTGATCCTCTTCATGTATGGTTTTGAAAGAAAAGTCTAAGGACTCACCCTAGAGTCCGAAATAAAGTCTGTGTTTGATTCTTTAATCTGAGGGACCCTGAGCTGACCCCAAATATACCCCTGAAAAAGACTTCTAGTAGGCAGAATAATGTCCCCCAAATATGTCCACATCTTAATCTCCAGACTTTTCGAATATATCTTGTGTCACGGCAAGGGAGAATTAGGGTGACAAATGGTATTAACATTGTTAGCCAGCTGACCTGAAGATAAACTTGTTCTGATTATCCAGGTGGGCTCAATAGATCACAAGGTACCTCCCGATATGGAAGACAGAGACAGAAGAGTAGGAATCACAGAGAAATTTTGAGATGCTATGTTGCTGGCTTTGCAGATGAAGGGAGGGACCATGAACTAGGGAATAAAGGTGGCTTTCATTCCCCAGACCTCCAGAATGAACTCTTCTCTGCAGAGTGATTTTAGCCCAGGGAGACCTACTTCAGACTTCTGACTTCCAGAACTATCAGAACATAAATGTATTTGTTCTAAGCCTGCAGCATGGAATTTGTCTCAACCACAATAAATATCTATTCCAGATAGTTATCCAATAACACTCTCTTCAAGGGAAATGAAATTCAGCCTTGAATATTATTCATTCATATTCTCTCAGATAAGGACATTTGGTGTCGAAATATCAGTTTATGTAGATTAAGAAATCTAAAGTCACTTTGGAGTTGCTCAACCCCAACAGCTGGTAGAGAAAATCTCCCAAGCTATGAGCCATACTGACGTGCAGGCACTGAGGGACAAAACCTGAAATATTAAGGTCACTTGTTCTATCTTAAATTTTTATGTCCAAATCTTTATATGCTTTTACTTTCATGTTAATCCAAGTTTTCATTCTTATCATTTTTATCCTCTCCCACTTTCTCTCCAGTTTATTTTTGACATGAAATATTGCCTAATAATGAGTCTGTGTGTATGCACATATGTTTACTTGAAAGAAAAATGTGTATAAACACACACGCACACACACACACACACACACACACACACACACACACCATACCCCTTGAACATTTTCTTAGGAATCAAAATATTACCACACATTTGTTCATTCCCCACAATATTCCTCTGAAATTAGTTTTGTTATCCTGCATTACCTTCAGAAATAAGAAAACTGAGACTCAAGAAAATTAAATTTTAATAAGTTACAGAACAGGGGCACCTGGGTGGCTCAGTCTGTTAAGTGTCCGGCTTCAGCTCAGGTCACGATTTCACACTTCGTGGGTTTGAGCCCCGCATTGGACTCTGTGCTGACAGCTCAGAGCCTGGAGCCTGTTTCAGATTCTGTGTCTCCCTCTCTCTCTGCCCCTCCCCCCACTCGCACGCTGTCTCCCTCTGTCTCAAAAATAAATAAACATTAAAAGTTTTAATAAGTTACAGAACAAAGTAGTTAAAGCTTATTGTGCACTTTCTGGAATTACATATAAATGGAATCATTCACAATATGCTTCTAAATATTTATGACTCCTTTAATTGAGCAAACTCTACAATTTATTTTAAAAAATTTTATTGAAGTGTCATTGATAGTTTCAAGTGTACAACATAGTGATTTGACAGACGACTCTTTATGTTGTGCTCACCACAAGGGTCCAACTGTAAACTTTAAATGGGTGCAGTTTATTGTATATAATTACACCTCAGTGATAGGGTTAAAAGGAAAAAAGTCTAGTGGAGCATGGCTGATGGGAGGATCTAGAACATTAGTAGCTGATTCACATCGAACCAGGATGGAAGGTCTGTCCTCTAACTAGAAAGAACTAGAAAGAAAACAGGTGTCTGTATGGATACAGGACCAATGAAATGAAGTTAAGGCCATTCATGTTTGATATGCCTGCTCTAAATTACTATCAGGTACTATTTTGTATTCAAAATATTCTTTCCTGAAGACTAAACAAAGTCGAATGTGAGCAAAAGAAAGGAAATAATAAAGATCAGGGCAGAAATAAATGATACAGAGACTAAAAAATGCAATGGAAAAATACCAGTGAAACCAAGAGCTGTTCCTTTGAAACGATAAACAAAATTGACAAACCTTGAGCCACATTCATCATGAAAAAAGAGAAAGGACCCAATTAGTAAAATCAGAAACAAAAGAACAGAAGTAACAATTGACACTACAGAAATGCAGAGAATGGCAAGAGAATATTATGAAAAATTATATGCCAACAAAGTGGACAACCTAGAAGAAATGGATAAAGTCCTAGAAACATACAATCTTCCAAAATGGAACTGGGAAGAAATAGAAAATCTGAACAGACCAATTGTCAATAAAAAATGGGATTGGAAATAAAACATTAAAAAAAAATTTTTAAAAAGGGGTGCCTGGTTGGCTCAGTCGGTTAAGCGTCCGACTTCAGCTCAGGTCATGATCTCGCGGTCCGTGAATTCAAGCCCCACGTCAGGCTCTGGGCTGATGGCTCGGAGCCTGGAGCCTGTTTCCGATTCTGTGTCTCCCTCTCTCTCTGACCCTCCCCCGTTCATGCTCTGTCTCTCTCTGTCTCATAAATAAATAAAACATTAAAAAAATTTTTTTAATGGAATTGGTAATCAGAAAACTACTCAAAACTAAAAGTTCAGGACCAGATGGATGATTTACAGGTGTATTCTACCAGACATTTAAAGAGTTAATATCTATTCTCCTCCAACTCTTCCAAAGTATAGAAGAAGAGGGAAGGCTTCCAAATCCATTCTATAAGGCCAGCATTACCCTGCTACCAGAACCAGAGACCCCACAAAAAAAGAAAACTATAGGCCACTATCCCTGATGAAGATTGATGCAAAAATCCTCACGAAAATACTAGCAAACCACATACAACAATATATTATAATAATCATTGACCTTGATCAGGTGGCATTTATTTCAGAGATGCAAGGATGTTTCAATATTTGAAAATCAATATCATATACTACATAAACAAAATGAAGGATAAAAAACATATGATCATATCAATAGATGCAGAAAAAGCATTTGACAAAATTCAGCATTCATTCATGACAAAAACTCTCAATAAAGAGGGAACATACCTGAACATAATAAATGCCATAAGTGAAAAACTCACAGCCAGCATCATACTCAATGGGGAAAAACTGAGATCTTTCCCCCTAATGTCAGGAACAAGACAAAGATGTGCACTCTCACAGTTTTATTCGACATAGTATTGGAAGTCCTAGCCTCAGCAATCAGACAAGAAAGAGAAATAAGGGGTATCCATATTGGTAAGAAGTAAGTTAAGCAGCCACTATTTTCAGATGATAGGACACTATACATAAAAATTCCAGAAAATTCTACCAACAAATTACTAGAAGTATGGATAAAGAAGATGTGGTATATAACATATGGTAGAATATTACACAGCAATCAAAAAGAGTGAAATCTTGCCTTTTGAAACAAAGTGGATGAAACTATAGTGTATTATGCTAAGAGAAATAACTCAGTCAGAGAAAGATAAATGTGATGATTTCACTCATATGTGGAATTTAAGAAACAAAACAGATGAATATAGGGAAAGGGAAGGAAAAGTTCAATAAAAACAGAGAGGGAGAAAACCATGAGACTCTTGAATACAGAGAACAGGCTGAGGGTTGCTGGAGGGAACCCAGCAACCATGGGGGATGGGCTAAATGGGTGATGGGTATTGAGGAGGGCACTTGTTGGGATGAACACTGGGTGTTATATGTAAGTGATGAATCCCTGGGTTCTACTCCTGCAACCAATACTACACTGTATGTTAACTAACTTGAATTTCAATCAATCAATCAATAAAATTACTAGAAGTAATAAATTAATTCAGTAAAGTACAAGATAAAAAATCAATACCCAGTAATAAGCAACATTCCTATACACTAACAGTGAAGTAGCTGAAAGAACAAAAAATGTTTTTAAACACCATTTACAATTGCACCAAGAAGAATAAAATCTTTAGGAATAACCTCAACCAAAGAAGTGAAAGACCTATACTCCAAAAACTATAAAACACCGATGAAGGAAATAGAAGATAAATAATTGGAAAGATATTCCATGCTCATGGGCTGGAAGAATCAATATTGTGAAAACGTCCGTACTACCCAAAGCCATCTACAGATTCAATGCAATCACTATTGAAATACCACCAGTAGTTTTCACAAAACTAGGACAAATAATGCTAAAATTTGTATGGAACTATAGAAGACCCTGCATAGCCAAAGCAATCCTGAGAAAGAAGACCAGACCTACCAAATTTCAAGATATACTACAAAGCTGTTGTAATTAAGACAGTATGGTATTGGTACGAAAGTAGACACATAGGTCAATGAAACAGAATAGAGACTCCATGACCATGATTATATGGTCAATTAATCTATGACAAAAGAGGTGACAATATTGGGCAAAGACAGTCTTCTCAATAAATGGTGCTGGGAAAACTGGACAGCTACATGTAAAACAATGAAACAGAACCACTTTCTTATGCCACACACAAAAACAAACTAAAAACAGATTAAAGACCTAAATGTGAGACCTGAAACCATAAAAATCCTAGAAAAGAACACAGGCAGTAATTTCTCCGACATCAGCTATAGCAACATCTTTCTAGATAGGTCTCCCAAGGCTAGGGAAACAGAAGTAAACATAAACTATTGGGGCTGCATCAAAATTAAAGGCTTTTACACAGCAAAGGAAACAATAAAACAAAAAAAACCCCTAGTAAATGGAAGAAGATATTTGCAAGTGACATATCTGACAAAGGGTTAATATCTAAAATACATAAAGAACTCATACAACTAAACACCAAAAAAAAAAAAACCCCACACAATCAAATTAAAAAATGGGCACAGGACCTGAATAGACATTTCTCTAAAGAAGACATCCAGATGACTACAGACACATAAAAGATGCTCTGCATGACTCATCATCAGGGAAATGCAAATCAAAAGCACAATCGGATACCACCTCACACCTGGCAGAATAGCTAAAATCAAATACACAAGAAAAAAACAAATGTTGGTGAGGGTGTAGAGAAAAAGGAACCCTCATGCACTGTTGGTGGGAATGCAGCCACTGCGGATAACAGTATGGAGGTTCCTCAAAACTTAAAAATAGAACTATTCTATGATCCAATAATTCCACTACTGTTTCCAAAGAAAACAAAAACGCTACGTTGAAAAGATATATGCACTCCTATGTTTATTGCAGCATTACTTATTATAGACAAAATGCGGAAGCAACCTAAGTGTCTATAAATAGACAGATGGATAAGGAAAATGGGGTACGTACACACACACACATGTACACATATGCATACACACAATGGAATATGTATCCCATATGTTAGTTGAAAATATCTTCTCCATTCCTGAGGCAGCCTTTTAGTTTTCTTGGTTGTTTATTTCACTGTGCAGAAGTTTCTCACACTGATAAAATCCCAACAGTTCATGTTTTTTTGGTTGTCATTGTTATTTCCCTTGCCTCCAGGCAACATGTCTAATAAGTTGCTATGGCCAAGGTCAAAGACATATTTCGCTGTGTTCTCCTCTAGGTATTTTGGTTACTTCCTGTCTCACATTTAGGCCTTTCATCCATTTGGGATTTATTTTTGTGTATGGTGTAAGAGAGTGGTCCATTTTCATTCTGCATGTTGCTGACCAATTTCCAACGCTATTTGTTGAACAGACTGCGTTTTTTCCATTGGATATTCTTACCTTTTTTGTCAAAGATTTGACCATATCATTGTGGGTCCATTTCTGGGTTCTCTATTGTGTTTCATTGATCTGTGTGTCTGTGTTTGTGCCAGTACCATACTGTCTTGATGACTACAGCTTTGTAATATAGCTTGAATAACCAAACGTCTAATAAATGTCAACTTAAAAATACATAACTCCTACTTGACTTGTCAAAAGAATTATGAATCCAAGGATTGTTGTACCCATGATTTCATAGCAAAGGAACCTACCTTTGCTTGTTGAAGAAGGAATAGAAATTTTCTGGAGCTAGTAGGAGTTGTGTTCTCACCAAAACACAATGTTTTGGAGACCCAGGTTCCTGAGTCTTATATTTGGAAAAAACTTTCACTCCGGGCTGTGAAAAGTTTCAATGTTAGAGCTCTGGAAGCCAGGAAAGTTCAAGGAGGAATAATAAAAATTGGATACACCTGAATTGTTTTTTTTTTTTTTTTAATTTTTAACATTTTACTTATTTTTGAGAGACAGAGACAGAGCATGAGTCGGGGGAGGGACAGAGAGAGAGGGAGACTTAAAATTTGAAGCAGGCTCCAGGCTCTGAGCTGTCGGCACAGAGCCCAATGTGGGGTTTGAACCCACCAACCATGAGATCATGACCTGAGCCAAAGCTGAACACTTAACTCCCCGAGCCACTCAGGCACCCTGGATATACCTGGATTCTAACCTGATCTCCTGGGAACAGAGAACCTATAGGAAAAAATTCCATTCTGTCCAGATAAGTTCCCATGGGGAGATGTGCTCAGAGGTTGGAGTAATAATGGGAAATGTGTCTAATGAGCAGTTATAGAGAACAGATACAGCAAACATAAGAGACTATAAATATCTCCTCTGCCGCAGACCCTGAACATGTTCTACATGAAGCTGGAGGAGACATGGTTTTTGCATTTGGGGTCCTAGCACTCCTTCCGGCTGTCTGGAAATAGAGCTTGCTCTCTATCATCAACCAACAGGGAGGAATTCTGACCTCCACTTGGAGACCTTCCTCTCAGAGACCCCAAGCAGGTGAGTCTCAGAGCTCAGCAAGTATTTCAGGAAAGGTTCAGGGAGAATGGATGAGGTCACCTGAGAGCCTAACCATCCTGTCCCAGATCTGAGAGATTGTTGTGTTTGTTGGTGTGGTGAACTCATTCATTCATAATCAATATATTTAAAATGTTTTTTAAAAAAGGAATGTCTGTTGAAATTGCTAATGCAAGGATTATTGTCGACAACTAAGTGGTGGTAATCAAAGTCCAGTTGGGTGAGACTAACGAAGGAGTGGGAGGTATCGTCTTCCTGGAAACTTTGAACACTTCCAAGGAGTGTTGCAGTAAAAGGGAATAGGAAAATACACTATTAGGTATGGAGGGGGGTGCAGTGCAGTGAGGGAATTTAAAAAATATTTTTAAGATGGGGTATTTTGGAGCATATTCTGTATCCGTTAGAAAGATCCAGACCAATGGAGGGAGCCACGATCTTGCAACCACAGTTCTGGAGACATACATTTCACAGAATCTTCTCTCCATTAGATATTCACTTAAACAGTTTATTTAAAGCACAACAGGAATATGCTAGAGGGCTTTACTTGACAATTTTTTCATTACCTAGAGACGGAATACAGTTTTGGGGTGTTAGCCATTTACTTTCTTTGCAGCAAATTATCTGCAAAAATTCTTTGCCTGGTTTCCTAGGTTCGGAGCATTCTTATTCTTGTTTTTGTTTGTCATTCTTGCTAAATCATTTTCTTTCTTCTTTTTGATTGCATTCTTTCAAATGCGTGATTTGACTCCTGAAACCAGTATCACACTAAGTTAACCAACTAGAATTTAAACAAAAATGTGAAACAAACAAAAAACACAATTGCAAAATTTTAAGCCAAGTTTGCTATTTGCTGTTTAGTTCTTGTATGTATGTACAGATGTATTTGTTGAGAGTTTATAAATTGTGAGTGGCCAAACCTGTCAACTAGTCATAGTTTGTCCCTCACCCATTGTTTTTTATGTGCCTTGTAGTAATAAACTGCCTTTTGTATGTATTGCCACCTACCTCCCATCTGTGCTTCCTCACTGCTACCTTTTTTTTGTGATTGGATCTATTTTCTAAACTAGCAATCGTCCTTTTGCCGTCCTGTGGAAACATGAATTCCTCTCTCATTCAACTTATATCCTTCTCACAAGGATGCGTGATTCCACCTATGTTTATTATATAGGATGAAATTAGAATTTTAGATACTGCTCTCTGCGCTATTTTAAAAAGCAGTGATAATTATAAATGATATTTTCCTATTCTTTTTTATTAGTTTTTTTCCCCATTCCATTTTGATTTAGACACCTGTGTTAATGTCATGAACTTATTGTCATTGTCTATCTTTTATGGCAGAAGACAGTCTTTTTAAAATTGGATTTGATTAACAAGGTTGTTTGGAATCCACTGTGTTTATTCTGCTGGTCCTCTCCCTGCTATTCTTTTTATTTTATAAATTCCATTTTCAAAAGATGTGTTTCTGCCTGAACGCACACCTTTATGAAATAGCAAAAATGAACAATCAGGCGAGGTCCTGCTCATTTGGATCTGACATTAAATGAAGAAAGCAGAGGGGGTGATGTAAATGTGTGTGTGACATGACGTCCTCAGGGATATACAGACGAAGAAAGGAAATAGGTTTTGGGGGCACGTATAGGATTTTATAGAGCATGTTGTAGGGACGCCTACACACGTTGGATAAAACTCAGGAAGAGTGGAGCCGCCCAATGAGTTTGTCAAAAAAGAGATTAAAACCCAGAGCTCAGGAATTACAAAGGAATGTGAGAGAAGGGCCAGCTGCGTCTGTTCCTGGGCCATATGAGAGCAAGTGTGGTCCAATACATAGGAATAAATAGGGAATAAAAGCCAAACAAGGGCCCGATGTGGACACTGTATGAAGCGAACGGATGTTCGCTGAAGTGACGCCAGCACCCGCCCTGGCTGCCCACTGTCTCTGCAACCTGGCTTCTAGAATAGGCTCCTTATTCATGTTGCTTTCCCCTCCTTAGCAGGAACTACCCTTCTTTTGAAACTATTCTTGCATGTACTGCCACGGATAAGAGAACTTTGACTTTACCCCGGAGCAAAACATGCCATTTACATGTGACCCAGCACGTTGCAGGGGCAAACACAGAAACACATTTGTGCACACGCACGCGCCCATGTCTACGGCTCTACAAGGAGAACCACGAAATGGCTGCGTTTGCAGCCTGACCACGTCTGATGCGCTCTGATATTTTCTACTGTGCCTTATTTTTCCTACTCTAGTTTATTCTTGCAGACCAAGCTTGACCCCACAAATGCTCCCATTCTAAGAACATGGACAACATTCTTCTCTCGCGTCCTCTGTTCCGGTGCTAGTAGCTCCCTGATTCTGTTCTCTCTCTCATCACTGGCAACTTCTGTGAGCACAGAGCCTCTCATTCCTTCATGCAATATGTATTTATTCCTGGTGATCCCAACTAAGCTATGTCTGGGGGTAAAGGGTGGGGGTATGCATAATAGCCCCAGGGCGCCCACAGTCCAGCAGGGAAATGAATGGCATTAAATAAAAGTTACACATTGATAACCCTGACATCTAAATTATCACAAGAGAAAGTCTTTTTTTTCTGTGAGACTATTAAATAGGCTATTTAATATTCTGTGAGACTATTAAAAGGAACTACACCCACGAAGATTCATGAGGGAGAGGACTCCTTGCTTCTGAAAGAGGAGATGGGATTTTCAGGATAGAGAAAAGGTGAAAAACTCCAAACGGACCAGGGGGTGACTCCAAGCAGAGGGAAGCAGGGGTCTAGAGGCTCTGAGACCTGAGCCAGGCCTTCCAGGGAAGCTACAACTCAGGCTCGGTGTGTGTGAGATCGAAGGGGTGAGGCGGTGTGAGTGTGAAGCAGGTGGGTCGGTCAGGAGAGGCAAGCCAAGTGTTGGAAGGTATGGAATTGGGGGTTCATTCTCCAGGGGGGAGTCACTGGGAAGGGGTTAAGGTGGACAGTCGTGTAATTGCAATATTAGAAAGACCTCTTGGGTAATTGTGACTATCGGCTAGAGAGGCGCCAGCCCATGATAGGTGGAGACAGGACAAGGAACTGAAATAAGCCAGTGGATTTGGGACCCCAGAGGTGGGGAAGCGATGGGGACTTTGAGAGAAGAAAAAAAATCAGCCAAATCTCCTCACCAGTGAGAAGCACTCAATGTCAACACAGGGAGCAGTGCTAAGCTCTGTATGACGTATTCACTAAATCTGCCAACTACCTGAGTGGGATAGATACCTCTAGCCCTACCATTTGGGGAAGCATATTAGCATTGACAATAGTTTGGTTGGGTGGTGGGGGAAAAGAAGGGAGGGAAACAAACCAGAAGAGACTCATGACTATAGAGAACAAATTGAGGGTTGATGGAGGCAGGTGGGTGGGGATGGGCTAGATGGGTGGTGGGATTAAGGAGGGCAATTGCCGCCATGAGCACTGGGTGTGGTAAGTGATGAATCACTGAATTCTGCTCCTGAGACCAATATTACGCTGTATGTTACCTGACTCGAATTTACAGGGGGGAGAAAAAGAATAGTTTGGTTGGTTCTCCAAGTCCAAATAGCAAACGTGTGGAGATCCCCAATTCAAAACCGGTTTCTGATTGTAAAAGTTTAGCATTTTATATCATTTAGAAAAGTTGTTCTTTAGCAAATAATTTTCTAAAATCCCCCACTTTTCTTGTACCCTGTGTATTTCCTTTTGTGAATTGTGGGTGTTTTCCCTTGTTATTCTGGTGGGATGTCTTGCTAACATGAAGACATTCCTACTTTTTCTTTTGGATAAATTGCTTTTTGCTGCTTTATTATTCTGGGCATCAAGGACATGTACCTGGGGTTGGGGTGTCGCCAGAACCAGGGTCACTTTCTCGTCACCATCACCAGGGGCCACCTGAGCTCATTAGATCTTTCTCCCCAGTTTTCTTGCTGTCAGTTTTTGAATTTGATTTTTATGTTTCTGTAAATACTGGACACAAAATGATCACCTTAAAATCGAGACCCAGGTCTCCATGCTCACGGGAGACTTAACCACTAGAATTTGAATGTTTTTGCAACTTATAGGAAAGACAATCTGATATTGCACAGCTTGCCTTGTATCATTGTTTGCCTAATTATTGCGACTGGAGGTGAGAATAGTCTGGTTGTGACATGGTCCAAGGAGGCTATAGAGCATGCGTGTGTGTGTGTGTGTGTGTGTGTGTGTGTGTGTGATGAGCAGTTCTCAAGACAGAGGTCCTGGAACCCATACCTCCAATACGAGACCCTTAAAATACAGGTGCCAGATTACTACTGACAATGAATATAAGAAGGGTGCCTATTTCTATTCAAAGATTCCTTGGAAACGAAATTAATAAAGTGCAAGGAACACCATGTGAAGGAGGGGTTCCTTGTGCCGGGAAGTTTCATCAGTGTCCGGGAGGCCACCTCATTCCTCCACATTCCCTGCCACCACCTCTCATCAGTCTTCCTGTCGCTCCTTCCCCTGGACACACTGGATTTCTTTTGAGCCTGGGTCTTTAACACAATATGCAAACAACAAAAGGCAGGATGGTGAAGGGGAGTGGGAGACACTGGCTTCCGGTTGAGGAATTCCTTCCATGTTCAGGAAGGGGAGACTCACAGGAGTGAAAGGCCCAGCGGAGGGAATACTGTCAGTGATGCTGTCACAGGCTGTGTGGTGACAGATGGCAGCTCCAAGCCTGGTGAGCAGGGCGTGATGTTGACACTTGTTGAATCACTGTGTGGTGCCCCCCAAACTAACGTGACCTGGTGTGTCGACCACCCTCATGCTTTAAAAAATTAATTTGAAAAACCCACGTCTTTCCTCAGAGCCGTTGCACTCATAGTTCCCTCCGACGGGCACGCTCTTCCCCAGAGGACCTTGTGTCTCCTGTCTCCTCGAGGGCTCTGTTTACATGTGTGCCGGTGTGCCCGAACAACCACGAAGAGCCATCCCTCCATCCACGCTTCCCTTTACACAGGCTTTGTTTTTCTTCACATCACCTGTCACCTCCTGACATTTTATCTGGTCTCCTTTGCTTATCCCCTTTCTCCATCACTGAACCCTACAGGCTTTTGTTTCTAGACACTTATACACTTTGCGTGAAGGTGCACTGAGTAGTGCTCAAGGTTATTCCTCAAACGCGTGACAGATTTCAGAATTTCTCATTAAAAATATATAATAGATGAGTAGTTGGGGAAAAAGCTAACTGGGGGATGTGAAGTCTTAGTTAGAGCTGGCATAGGGAGGGGAGGAGATTTTTCCCTGAGAGGCGAAAAATTCTGCAAAAAACCTATGGAAATTGATCCTCTGAATAGAATATAAAATTGTAGAATTTCAATGATATTTGCAATGTTCATTTTGAGAAAATTAGTCATGTTATTTCTTTGTTCCCCGGTAGTCATCTCCAGCATATGGAAACAGGAAATGATACCCAAATTTCAGAATTTTTTCTTCTGGGATTTTCAGAGGAACCAGCATTATAGCCCCTCATATTTGGACTTTTTGTCTCCATGTACCTAATTGCTGTGTTTGGGAACCTGCTCATCATCCTGGCTGTAGGCTCTGACTCCCACCTCCACATGCCCATGTACTTCTTCCTGGCCAACCTGTCCTTTTCAGACATCTGCTTCATCTCCACCACCGTCCCGAAGATGCTGTGGAACATCCAGACTCAGTGCAAAGTCATAACCTATGCAGGCTGCATCACACAGATGTATTTTTTCATACACTTTGCAGGATTAGAAGTCTTTCTCCTGACCGTGATGGCCTATGACCGCTTCGTGGCCATCTGTCACCCCCTACACTACACGGTCATCATGAACCCCCGGCTCTGCGGGCTGCTGGTTCTGGTGTCCTGGATCATGTGTGTCCTGAATTCCTTGTTACAAAGTTTAATGATGTTGTGGCTGTCCTTCTGTACACATTTGCATGTCCCCCACTTTTTCTGTGAACTCAATGAGATGCTCCAGCTTGCCTGTTCTGACACCTTTCTTAATGACATGGTGATATATCTTACAGCTGTGCTGCTGGGTGGTGCCTCCCTGGGTGGGATCCTTTACTCTTATTCTAAGATAGTTTCCTCCATACATAGGATCTCATCAGCTCAGGGCAAGTATAAGGCATTTTCCACCTGTGCGTCTCACCTCTCGGTTGTCTCCTTATTTTATTGTACGAGCCTAGGAGTGTACCTCAGCTCTGCTGCTACCCAGAGCTCACTCTCAAGTGCCACAGCCTCGGTGATGTACACGGTGGTCACGCCCATGCTGAACCCCTTCATCTACAGCCTGAGGAACAAAGACATAAAGAGGGCTCTGAAAAGAATCGTTGGCGTTCCAGCAATGCATGGGACAATCATCCTGAGGCCAGAGATGCGCCCATGATTGCAGGGCTCAGAGCCTCAGAGCCAGGAACTTCTAATCTTTGATCAGTCTGGGGAAGTAGAACCTGCTCCTTCTATTTATTTCCTGGCATTTCCGTTTGTGTGAATTCAACTTCTCTATACATTGAGGTAACTCACTTTATCAAGCTTCTGCTCTGTCTGATATACCATTTCATCTTTCTCCACTTTCATACCTTCCCAGTGGTTTCCCAATTGTTGGATCACAAATGCCTGGAAATTTCTGTATCTTACAATGGGCAAGTTGGTCTCCTTAAAAATAATTTCATTTCAAATGATTTCTACCATGCCACATAAATTTTCCCTAATTTTCCCCAAAGAATAATCCCAAGGTGGGTTATTCATGTGGAAAAACACTACACTTGGCCCCTAGGCCCTCTACGTAATTTTCTTGTAGATGAAAATACAAAACCACTGCTTTCACCTGGAGTCTGTCAATCTCTTTTAAGACCCTTCCTTAAGAACTCTTTGATGATGTGGACTCTAGCAAGGGTCCATTTAAGCATCAGACTATTGACACCAATGCTTAGGTAGGAAACCCCAGGCATTTGCTTATGCCCTTGGGCTTGTGGACATTCCCACAAGTGTTTCCTTGACCAGAGCGTATGCTGTGACTGCCTTGGCCTTTGGGTTCTTATGTGGGTCACAAGACACACCTCAGCAACACCCACCGGAGGACTCTAAAAACACAAGGTTCATTGCTCACAAACGTTGAGGGCACATGGGATTCCCAAAGGCCATTCAAGGAGGTCTCAGAGAGGGAGAGACTTTAACAGGGAGGAAAGAGAGCACTATGAAGGATCTGGCTTTTGGGGGGTCCATGGGGGGAGTGACTATGTTTTTCTGGGCTCATTTTTTATGGATGAATTTAAAACACGAGTGGAGTTAGAGGATGGGCCGAATGGGCCAAGGAGAGGGGGAATGGAGTTATGGAATGATCAATGATGAGAATGGAAGACACAGTGTGTGGAATATAGTCATCGATGATGTACTAGGGGTATAATAGGACAGGTGTCAGTACACCTGTGTGAGCCCCGCATAAAGTACAGAGAAGGTGAACCACTGTATTGCAGACCTGAAACTAAGGTAACATCGTGTGTCAACTACACTCATGTAAACAGTTAAAGAAAAGGAATAATAAAATATTATCCCCCAGTACTCAAAAATAACAATAGCAAAAACCAGACAAAAAGCCCAGTAACGGAATGTGGGCACCGAACGGGAAAAGCGGGGTCACTCACAGTTGTTACCTAGATTACCAGGGCTTTCTAATGGGGGGATTTGTGGGAGGGGGGCCTGCATGTTTGTATAGTAACTGAATCATACGCCTGCCAATGTGTTAATATGAATGGTGGTCTTTGAAATGGATGCCTCAGAAATCAAAAGCCTAATGTCAGGCAATTACCGTACAAACAGGCTTCTGTGTCTCACAACTGGACTCTGTTGTTGTTGTTGTTGTTGTTTTTCTGTTATTCAGCCCGGCGTCCAGGGGCCTATCATAGCCTCTGGCAAAAACTGATGAGCAAATATGTACCTCCCCGTGGAGTCAACATGGAAAGACAAATTGGAATAAACAGATTGATCTAATATGTTCTTGGTGTCAGAGGAGACCATAAACCCGAGGAGGCAAAGCACCCATTGTGTTCCTATGCAAAATATTTCTTTTTCATGTGCTGCCTCCATTTATTGAAGCATGGAGGCTTTTGTCCGCAGCTGAGGTGGTTTGTTCACTGAGGTACGGGGTTGCTTAGTGTCTTCTGTTTTATCTCCGAATTCGCTTCCCGTTTCTTCTGAAAGCTTTGCAACGCTACCTACTACATGAGTCTTCCTACCGTCGCATGAAATAGGTTCCTTTTCCCAGTATTTGTCACAAATGATGGCAAATGAACAGTATCAGCCCCACCCATTTCGTGCCTCCGTCCTGCCCTGAAATCTCTCCCACCTGCACGACCAGAGGATGCTTCACACGAGAGCTGGGTGTCCTGCTGGCATGTGGCTCAGGGTCCCCAGTTGTTCTGCACAAACGTGCATGTCCTTCAAACTCTCCCAGTTACCCAGAAGGGAGCCCACTTGTTCGTAACGTCGTGGGAAATAAACTTGAATCACAGAACGATCATGAGTGCTCTCCTCAACGTCAGATCATTTGCCACAAATAAAAATCAGCACATCTTCTAAGTGTCTAAGGTCCGTTCGCTTGGGTTATTGTGTCAGTCAGCTACTGCTGTATAACAGGCGGTCCTTGTCAAATGACATATCATAATACCTTTACAATCAAACGGAATCATATGCTGGGGAGCGTTTCTGATCTCTGCTGGGCTCCTCGTGGGTCTGGGGTCAGGTGTGAATCTCTACATTGTGTTTCTCAGGCTCATGCATGGTGTTGAGCTTGGCTGTAGTGTTCTTCTGTCTTCAACCAATTTATGGTCAGATACGGTTCCCATATGGAGGTTAATCTTCTTCTATTACAGAAACAAGTTTCTTTCTCCTGTGGTTTACTTAAATTTAATTCCATTGTTTGTGCATCCATACTAATGATTTCCTCCCCATTAGAAGTGGTATCTCCTAATCCTCTTAAGTGAGAATCTACTACCTGTGCTCTGGATCCTACCCTTACCCATGCACCATCAGACTTTTTTTCCACTGAATTAAATCATTGGAGTGTAATTACACACTATAACCTGCATATGTAAAGTGTATACTTTGGTGAATTAAAGGAGCCACATGCAAACGAACAGTAGATGTTTCAAGTTTCTTGTTGTGTATGATTTAAGACTGTAACATAACCTTGAACTGCTTTACTGGGTAATTTCTTTTTTTTAAATTTATTTATTTTGAGAGAGAGAGAAAGAGAGAAGGAGAGGGAGAGAGAAAGTGCAGGGGAGGGGCAGAGAGGAGAGACAGAGAATGTCAAGCAGGTTCCATGCTGTCAGCCCCGACGTGGGACTTGATCCCAAGATGTTAGGTACTTTCTAAAATTGAAGCATCCTGAGCCTCAGTCTCCTTATTTCTGAAGGCAGAATGGCATACTGAACCATGTGGAGGTCGTGAGAATGAATAACATGTGTGGAACTTCCTTTGTAACTCAGAGAAATCATTTGAGGGTAAAAGGTTTGTCGTGTGTGTGTGTGTGTGTGTGTGTGTGTGTGTGTGTGTTTATATCCAATTTTCTTTCAAATAAGCACACTCACCACACATGTACACACACAGATGACTTGTGATTTCGTCTTTTATGTTGAAAGGAGGTGTGAGAGACCGTTGGAGAGGATAGCACGGAACAGATGAATGGTTGAATTAACATGAAATAAAAGGATGCAGAAATACAGACACAAAATCTTAAATTACAAAGGGTGACCTTAATTTTGATCACGGGTTCCTTTTCCGGACTTGCAGCCTCAAAAGCCTTGTAGTCAGACGACACTCACATTTCTACCCCGAGGAAATCACTGTACCAGCTGATGGGGCAGAATATATCCAAATATATTTCATTTTTTTCCTACTTACTGTGGGTTCCTCACATGTCAACCTTTTCCCGGGGAAGATGATGAGTGAATTCAGAGTCTTAAACTCAGTTTCCTCAAATAATTGTATTGACTATGTCAGTATGAGAGTTCTACCGCTGCTGTAAAATATCTCCACACTATCTGCTTAAAACATACACACCTTTACAGTTCTGGAGTCAGAGCTCGGAAGGAGTCTTATTGGGCTAATAGCAAGAAGTCTGCAGGGTTGACTTCCTACTGGAGGCTCAGGGGAGAATCTGTTTCCTTTCCATTTCCAGTCTCTGTCGCCGGTCACCTGCATTCTCTGGTCATGGCTCTCTCTCCACCTTCAGAGCCAACAGGGTAGCAGTTTCAAAGTCTCTCTGACACCAACTCTTTTGACTCCCTCCTCAACATTTGGAGGACTGTCGTGACTACCTGAGTGCCACCTGGACAATCACAGCTAATCGTTGTATCTGAATGGCAGCTGATTGGCAGCCCTGTTCAATCGCCTACCTTGATTCCCTGAGCTCTAGAAAATACCATGTTCCTAAGCACTGATTACGATGTGGACCTGCTTGGGAGGCTCCTCCTCTGTCTTCTAAAAAGTCTTTTGCAAAAGTGTATTGTTTTCAGGTGATTTGACTAGTTTATACATTATGCTCTGTCACCATGAGAGCAGCGACTGTCTGTCCCCGGGCTGCACCATTACAATAAATTGGCCGCATTCCTTATGCTGGGCCTTTTATTCCCATGACTTGTTTGTCCCATAACTGGAAGCCCGCACCTCCCACTGTTGTAACCTTGTGTGTCAACTGTACTAAAACTATTACAAAATAATAGACACATGAAAAAATCAAAACCCGGGTGTATTATTTCGTGTCACAGTAGTGCCTGCCTATAAAAGAAACAAACACAGAATTGACACAGCCTCTAGAAGGAGGGATACATTATTCCCTCCAAATTACACGCAACGATGATTTTTTGTATAGGAGATCTCTAAAACTACCTACATCTGTGTCTAACACAGGATCACACCCTTGCTAACCAAAGAGTGGTACACGGACTGGAACTTGCACATAAATAACAAGTGAGAGCTTGTCAAAAATGCAGAAGCTCTGGGCCACCCGGGGACTATCACTCAGATGTTGCATTTGCAGCAGGATCCGTGTGGATTCATAAACATTTGTAGACCATGTGAGGTTGGAGAAGGGCTGGTCTAGAATAGGTTTTCTCACTTGTTCACCAGACCTTTGGGACAGCTTAAGTCTATATTTGGAGGCTGCTTTCTTGTGGACAAGGTGTTTAGCAGCATCCCTTCAGACGTCACCAGACATCCCCAGGGGAAAATTCATTTCTGGTTGAGAACCACTGCCCCCAAGCTTGAGAACCAGAAGCATCCCGACAGAATCCCACTCAAGGCCCACATCCTCGAGCACTGACTTCGGGCAGGTCACCAGATGCCACCAAGCACATTCCCACCTGGAGAATGGACTTTAGAAATGGAGTTTGTCAGGGACGACACGTTTACAGAACATTGAATTAAACATTCCCTGTAAATGCTTGATACAGGTGATAGCATGTGCAAAGACCTAAGTATATCTCTTATAATTAACAAGGCCTTTATAAGTGGGGCTAAGTGACAGCTTTTAGCTTGAGATAAAGTAAGAAAGTCCTAATTGCAATGGCAAACGTATCTTGAACCCAATGTGCGTAGTGCCCAAGGTTTATTATCAGAAGAACCAAGTTCTGCACCTCATTTAAGAGAAGAGTAAACACGTCTGGAGATAGCTGGGTCCCCACCGCAAGTCAATGCTTTGAAGATAAAGGGACCTAGTCCAGGCAGGATCCCTCAGTCTCAGACCTGGAGGAAACCGTAACTGGGAGCTAAGATAAGGTGCTGGCAGATTTACTCACCAGGAGGGAGGCAAGTTCAAGGAAAAGAGTAAAGAAAACCCAACTGGATTCACTACTTGTAAACTGGTCTCTTGGGAACATGATTCATTAGAGAAATTTCCTTTGTGTGCAAAAGTGTTCTGCTTGGGAACTGTGCTGGAGTAAGAAGAAGGAATATACCTAATGAGCACACACAGGGACCTTTAAATACCTCCTGGTCTCCTGTCTGTCAGCCCATGCAACCTTGCACAGGAAGGGGCATGGTTCTGAACCCTAGTTCTGGCTGAGGACTGATGTTTCACTGCCTCCTGCTGTCTCAGGTGAGGGCAGAGCTTTAGTCCCTATCATCTGCTATCCAGGGAAGAATTCAGGCTTCCACAAGGAGACCTTCCTGTCAGACACCCCAGCCAGGTGAGTCCAACAGCCCAGTGGACCGTGGGTGAGAGGGTCAGAGAGAATGGAAGCCAAGATCATTAACTGTCACCACTTGAGAGCCAATCCAACGTAGCCCGGAGCAAGTGGTCACGGTGTTTGTTTGCTTAATTAAGTAATTCATGTATTTATTCAGTGGCTGTGTCAGTTTCAGAGGGAGTGCCATTCACACTCTTGAAGATCTTTCTTATTCTTTATCATTCAATCGCTATTATGGCCGTGCTAGAAAAACTATGTTGAGATTGTTAAATTCAATGTGTGTTTCTAATCGAGTATAATTTTGTCCCCCAGGGGACATTGATCAATGTCTGGAGACACTTTGTCTGTCAGGCTGGAGAGGTCACGCACAGAGGTCACAGATGCTCTGAACATCTTACAGGGCCCAGGACGCTCCCCACCACAGGGCAGGCTCTGGGCGGGATGGGTGCAGAGACTGGGAAACTCCTGGTTAAAGAATGTCTTTGTCTGTAATACAGCTGCTTTCAGGTTCTGCCTTCAACCTTGTAACACTTACTCTTAGGCCAACAAATTCAGAATAACCCTTTGGCTCCTTTTTGAAAGTTTCAACCACAAACAACGTAACAGCCCTGTAAGTTTTTTTCCAGACCGCTGGGTGAAGGAGACAGTTCTTGTTATTTTCCTAAATCTTGTTATTTTCCTAAACTATCCCTCAGTTTCAGCCAAGGTCATATGTTTGATGACCGTCTGGTTGGTTTTATTATTATTATATGCCCATAGGTTTCTCTCTCTGTCTCTCTGTCTGTCTCTCTCTCTTTTTTTTTTTTTTTTTTTTAATTTTTTTTTTCAACGTTTTTTAATTTATTTTTGGGACAGAGAGAGACAGAGCATGAACGGGGGAGGGGCAGAGAGAGAGGGAGACACAGAATCGGAAACAGGCTCCAGGCTCTGAGCCATCAGCCCAGAGCCTGACGCGGGGCTCGAACTCACGGACCGCGAGATCGTGACCTGGCTGAAGTCGGATGCTTAACCGACTGCGCCACCCAGGCGCCCCTCTCTCTCTTTTTTTAAAACACTATCAACATTTCAAATGATTTCCTGAGATCATTGTTTCTCAATTGATTTTTGCAACATATTTTGATCATAAAAATTTTTAATTTTATTTAAATAAATCTATCTTCCTACTTCTGAGATTATGGCTTTATTTAGTGGGTTTGCTCACCTGTGAATGTTATATGTAGTTTCCTTGATGTTCTGCTATATTGTATGGTTACACTTACACTGGGGTCATAATCCCTCTGAATTTTTGTGAAGTGTCTGAGGAGGGGACCAATTGCATATTCTTCCACATAGATATCCATTGCTGCCAGCACTGGTTTAGATATTCATTTATTCTAGCTGTTATATACCAGTTCAATCTTTTCCAACTAAACAGAAATTAAACCTTGTGAACAAAGAAGGTGAAATCCCTTCACTAGCGTATGTTTCTGTGTAGCACCAAGGACAGAGAACAATAATATAAATATACGGATGGCATCATGCGGTCAAGCAGAATCATATGAAACAAATTATTTGGTACAAAACTGGACTGTTGTGATGTCGGGAGCATTTACAGAGCATGGTCTGGGGAAGCCTCTGTCCACTGGCTGACATACAGAATGAGGATTCGAGGTGTCCCTTGGGTTTGTGAAAAAGAGACCAATACCCAGAGTCCAAGAGTATCAATGAGAGGACCTCACATAGGGAAGGGAGAGGAGCGCCTGGGTGGCTCAGTGGGTTAAGAGACCTCTTCTTGGTTTCGGCTCAGCTCAGATCTCACCGGTCATGGGATCCAGACCCTTGTTGGGCTCTGTGCTGACAGCATGGAGCCTGCTTGGGACTCTCTCTGTCCCTCCCCTGCTTGTGTTTGCTCTCTCTCTCTCTCTCTCTCTCTCTCTCTCTCCCTCCTCCCCTGCTTGTGCTTTCTCCCTCTCTCCCTCCCCTGCTTGTGCTCTCTCTCTCTCAAAGAAATAAACATTAAAAAGCGAAAGGGATAACAGGGCTGCCCTCACCTGCTGTCAGCCCCCATGAAGATGAATTGCCCAAGTGAAAGCAAAGTCTTCCGTGGTTGACCTTGTAACTGTGCACCTTGCAGCCAATCGTGTGTGCTTCCTTTTGTGAAGTGTTGGCTTATCCTCTTGCTCATTTTTTCCCTTGGGCCCGCCATATGTAAGGTGTTTGACATTAGGAAGATTTCAGCACTTTCGTCTTTGGGGGGACGTAAATGTGTTCTCACATAGTTTTTGCTGGGCATCAGGGGAGGTGGTCGGGTGCAAAGCTGCCAGAAGCGAGGAGGTTACTGGTCGTCACAGTCCCTCGGGGACCCCCTGAGCTTACTGGATCCTTGCTCTGCTGTCCTAGACTCTGGGTCTTGTCTAGCAAGGGAAGATTATAATGTGAGTGAGGCTAATGTCAGGGAGGAGACCAGAGCCCCAAGTAAGTGTCCTTGCTCTGTTTTCATTAGGATCAGGAGGCTTACAGGCTTGATGGGTGTTCACAGAGACAATGGAACCGTCCATATTAACCCCTGGGTGTGGGGGAAGCGGGGCTTTGAAGAGGTGTGGTGTTAGGGGTTTGGGTCAATGCAAAACAAATCCTGGGGCCAGGCAGAAGGTTGTTTACAGCAGACATGAGGCCCACCTCTGTTTACCTAAACTGGCCTAGGGGCAAGCCAGACAAAGCAGGCTCCTAGGGGTCATCAAGGCACCTTTCTTTTGCTAATTAGCTCCCTTTGGGGCAACTTCCCCTTGCTGAGGTCTACAGCCCTGTTTACCCATTTACCTAATTTTAGTCCTTCCTTCCTGGAAAGCAGCTTTCTGCTATTGTATTCAGTTGGGGGGCATTTCAGTCCTGAATACCTAATCTTTTTCCCTCATTTTGGATGCTTCTGTGCAGAGATTTCCCATTCCTATACTTTTGTCCTATGGTGGGGACCTTTGCCCTGTTTACCTAATGTTGGATGCCTTCATCCTGTGTCTCTTTATGCCTTGTTAATGCATCTGTGCAAGCTCAGGGAATTCCTAAGCTTATTCCCCACAGTTCCCCCCTTTTGTTTTTCTTGGTTCTTCTAGTTTCGTGTTCCAGGACTGTCATGATGAGCTCCTGGTCCTTCGTTTGCTGTCGGAAGGCTTGGAGGGTGATTCCGCAAAGACACAAAAAGAGCCTCAGTGGAAGCATTCTGCTTCCCAGAGTTATCCAGAATTTGAGATGAGTGTTGGCTGTAAGTGAGAAAGGATTTAGGTCGCGTCACATTGCCCAGGAATCAGCCCGTTCATTTTTAAGCTGATCTTCTGCATATTGTAGCTGTCGGCACAAGGTCACATCTAGATTTTCTATATTGTTAGAGTTGTAGGAAGAGAAGACACTGCAAAAGTGTGTCTGGACAGCATCCCAAGCTTGGGAGTGATTATAAGGAATGCCAGCCATGCAAATATGCTGGTAGTTAGGGTCGCAGGACAGTTTAGAGCGGAGGGACAAGGCCTTCTGTCTTTTTCCAATAAATTCCACTGACGCCTGAAGAGCTTCGAGGCGGGCCAGAACTTGTTTATCAATGGAAATCTGGCTTATAAATTCTTTCGTAGTGTTGACCATAAATTTATTAAGGACACGGGCTGTCTGGATAGTATGATGCAGGCTGAGTCCAGCTACAGTGGCAGAAGCGATAATGCCTGCTGCTGCTAGGATGCCCGTGATTAACAGGCCAACAAATCATTTCTGCCTTGCAGCTGAGTGCCAGTGTTGAACAAGCTTGGAAAGAGCTCCTAGTCCCAATGGATGCGTATAGGGCTCAGAGCTATTAACAGGAAACCAGGCCGAGATGCGCTTAAGTGCTAATAAAGAGGAGATGTTTAATTGGGTGATATTATCATTACTTATGCAGGACATGAGCCAGCCCTGGGAGGTAGAGATATTATAATTATTTTCTAGTTGTTTGATCTGTAAAGTGGAGGTAGCAAAGAGAAGGTAGGAAGAAGGGATACAAATAGTGGTCCCTGCAAATTGATGGTTGTGCAGGGAGGCCCAAGTTATGTTAATATGTCAATTTACATAAATTTCACCTTGGCTAACAGTATGAATGAAGAAGGGAAGGCCTAGCTTCCAAAGATTAACAAGCCCAGGTCCTTTTAACTTCCTTTTATGTGCAGAAATTATAGGGCCAGACAAGCCTCTGTCTTTCAAAACAATATTCTCCCTACTAGGCTGGCCAAAAGGTACGGTCTTATTACAGTATTTTGTTTCACGATGTCCTCTAGGACCCCTGTCAATAATAGTTCAATT
The DNA here is from genome assembly GCF_023721935.1 of Panthera uncia. NCBI lineage: Eukaryota > Metazoa > Chordata > Mammalia > Carnivora > Felidae > Panthera > Panthera uncia. The sequence continues at coordinate 10,139,229 of NC_064816.1, read as the reverse complement.
GCCCCAGCGAAGATTATGCCATTTCTCCATAACAGGTTGTCCAGGGAGAATGTTCCAGGGATGGTCTGAATATTTGAGAGTAGAGCAAGCTAGAACATTAGGAGTGTGAGATACGTTTGTTTGTTTGTTTGTTTGTTTGTTTGTTTGTTTTTTTGAGGTATATGAAGCTTGTGGCTGAGAAGGAGGTAAAATTGTCTGGCCTTGTAGAGGTTTTGGGCTGGACATATAAAAGCCAGCTGATTTTTAGTTGGAGACAAGCAGATAAGTTGCTAAGTTTAGTAACACACACAGGAGGTGCTGGAGGAAGCCACCATCGAGGTCTTGGCATAGAAAGCCAATGGTCTTGTTCCGTTTGGAAGGGCGGGTTAAGATTGGCTCCTCCCAGGAACTCAGTGTCATAATGGCCAATAGGAATATCCCAGTCCAGGAGTGTTAGGCTGTCAAATATAGGTGGGTCAAGGAGATGAGCCCAATATGAATACTGAGGTTGGCTTGGACAAATGAGAGCAAGGAGGGGAATCAGGGTTACACATATCAAATTCCTGTTAGTGATGGAAATCATGGCCATCAGATGTGGATCAGGGTATATGCAATGTAATTTTCTTGTAAGAGGATGCCGGTAGACAGACGTTTAAGGCCTCCCCATGTTCTATCAGGGGCAGGGATTTGTGTTTGTGCAGTGGCTTCAGGATGGGGAGTCCACCAAGAGGCTTCTTCCATCTTGAAGAAGGGGGGCAGTGGCTGCTCATTCAGAATCATTCTCTGGATGCCCTGGCTCATGGGAAGATATCCCAGGTGTCTCCATCATGCCACGGTAAGCCTTCACCAACCGAGAGGGAATCCACAGAAGTCCAGAATCTGAAAGTACGCAAGCATATCCTCGACCGCAGGTGAGAAGTCGAGTGGGCCCAGTCCGTGTGGGCCCCCGTTCGGGGGGTTTGTGTAGCGCCATAGGGTGAGAGGGTTTATCTGGTTTTGAAGAATGTCACTCAGCTGTAGTTAGTCCTCGAGGATTAAGATTTAAAAAGTGAAGAGTAATCATAGCATGATCAAGAAGGAGCTGAGGTTGTCATGCAGACTGATGAGGTTTTTTGGGGTGATAGTGGGGCTCGTGGGGTCTGGAGCCGACGACCAAGAAGGAATTCTCGAAGACGTCTTTTGTGCCAAGAAGTGATTTACTGAGGCATGGGGACAGGACCCTCGGGCAGGAAGAGCTGCCCAGGGACCATGAGGAGAGACTGGTTTTGCACTATGGAGCTGGGGGAGGTAAGGTCCAGGGGGAGTTTCCAGTGAGATTTTCATATGCTAAAGACAACTCCCAGGTTACTGGAGGCCTAGCCGGTGTCAAGTGAAGATAGTTCTTCCCTCTAGCAAAGCAGTAAGACAGCAAGGAGTTCCTGGAGAAACGTTTTACTCTGCCAGCCTCACGTATTTGTCAGTGGGCTGCAGGGTGTAAGGAAATGGAGTTCTGTTAGCCATTTCCTTCTGCCTTTGTTTCCCCCATCACTGTGGAGGGGTGATGGAGACTCAGGTCCTGCTGGACTGTGACCTCCATCAGTTAACCCTCTGTTTACCCCTTTCCTTTTCCTTGGGCAGCGGGAGTGCCCACGGAATATCACACACATCCCACCTGGTTGGGAGGGGATGTTTGCGGCCGGTCAGCTTGCCTTAGGCTCCCTCATCACAGACAGCCAGGGGCCTCTCCCCCTTTTGGTTTGTGTAACATGCTTTTCGAGTGTATGATGTGCTCATTTTACAATTGCTTGGCCTTGCGGATTACAAGGAATGGCTGATTCCAACCAAGGCTTCAGTAAAACAACTTAAAAGGGCACGTTGTCCTTTTTTCCCCCCTTTTAGTTAAAATTTTATTTATTTATTTATTTATTTATTTATTTATTTATTATTTATTTATGTGGATCCTGAGAAACTTAACAGAAGACCATGGGGGGGGGGGGAAGGGGGAAAAAAAACTTACAGAGAGGGAGGGAGGCAAACCATAAGAGACTCTTAAATACTGAGAACAAACTGAGGGTTGATGGGTGTGGGGGAGAGGGGAAAGTGGGTGACGGGCATTGAGGAGGGTACCTTTTGGGATGAGCACTGGGTGTTGTATGGAGACCAATTATAATCATAATAAAATAAATTTGTTTATTTAATCTGCAATAAATATGCCAATTATTTCTTTAATTTATAAGACAATAAGTTATATTTAATGAAAATTATTTATTTATCTATAAAATATAAATATATATTTATTTATAAATAAACATGTTTATGTATTTGTTTATTACCTTTAACAAACACGTATTTTCATTTTTTAATCTTTCTTACATATCTCTTACTTTTTTATATACGAAGTTACTTATTTCCATCAACCTTAATAACATTTAGCAGAATTTTAACTCTTAGAAACCTTTCGTCTCCATTGAAAATTAAATAGTAACCAACTGTGAATTGTCTGTTACATCAGAAATTTTTTAGGTGGCCGACTTATGAATCCATTAAGCATAATGCATGTTTTTTAATGGATTTACCTGTTCTTAGTTTTTTTTTTCTTTGCCATAAGAAGTCGGAAGCATAAACCGTGTTTAGCAAGCAATGTTTCAGCGTTCTGTTTGATGTGGAAGAGGCCTAAATGTCGGATGAACTTAATTCAATTTATCCTTTGAGCAAAACGCTAAAGTTTTAGGTTGCCAAAGACGCTGAAAGCTATTTTAACAATTACCCATGAAAACTGTGAGACAAAGTTAACTATTACTGTAAGTCGTCCTTTTGCTAACAAATTGGAACAGAGATCACAGGAGCTTATTTGGCCTTCAGTAAGCCTCAGTAGAATAAAGTTTTAATATTTAATTTTAATAATTTAAAAGACATGTCTATCTTAATTACATTTTATCTGTGTGTCCCCCCAGTCCCCCCCTCCCCCCCCTCCCCCCCCAGGATACCGGAATAGCAGTGTCAAAGTTCTGCATAGCAGGAGCCACACAAGCAGCATGAAACTCTTGGGCACAGACAGCATACTGGGCTGGGGTCAAAATGATGCTCATAAGAGAGCCCCAGTCCCAGGCACCCATGGGATAAGTACCCCAAGTATTTTCCAAAATGTCGATTGTAATAGGGCTGTGATGGACATACAGCTGAACTGATTTTTGCAATTCTTTTGCTACTGGAAAGAGCAGGCCTTCATGGACCTATTGCCCACTTTGCCTGACAGCGGGAAACCGCTGGAACTTACCGGCCTTACGGGCTTCCTTAAAGTACTTTCGCATTGGGGTGAGGACTTTATCAGAACCGGTCGGTGAGGTTTTTAGAGGCTCCATATCTTCCCACCCTTTTGGGAGAGGAGGAGTATCTTTTGGGTGTAAAGGCACCGAAGGCACAGGTTGACTATAAAAAGTTCAGGTTTTTCCTCTTTTTTGGGTAATTTTACATCTTTAATCTTTCTTTTAAATTATTTTTTTAATGTTTATTTGTGTTGAAGGAGAGAGAGAGAGACAGAGCATGAGCAGGGGAGGGACAGAGAGAGAGGGAGACACAGAATCTGAAGCAGGCCCCAGGCTCTGAGCTGTCAGCACAGAGTCTGACATGGGGCTTGAACTCATGAGCCGTGAGATCATGAACTGAGCTGAAGTCAGACCCTTCACTGACTGAGCCACCCAGGAGCCCCTGGGTAAGTTTACATCTTTATCTACATCCTCTGAACTCAAGGGCAGTATGGACAATGGGCTAAGTGAGGGTTACCTTTGGGGGACATTAACCCCCTCAGAATGCCCAGCTTTAAATGTTTTCCCTACTTGTTCCCAAATATCAAGTCCTTGGGACTTAACAAGTACCTTGTTTTGGGAACCAAGGGCAGTGTTGCTGGGTAATCATTCGTTATTTAAGGAGTGCTTTCTGATTGAGGATAGTGTCGGCCACCTTTCCCAATGATTATAAAATACGAATGTATTGTTCCTGTTTTGGGGAGAGGGAGTTTCTTATAATAAATCTCTCAAAAGTTCCGCAGCAGCAAATCGTAATATAGTTTCGCTTTATCTCTTACCTTGTCAGGAAGAGACTGTAACCCCGTGCATTTTCCTTGGAGCTCTTTAGTCGTTCCGTGGGTCCTGCAGTCCTTGAGTTGCACCGCCTCCTGGCCACCCCGGGTTCTGCCCACATCAGCCTATAGTCCTCTTGACTCTGATCATGTCGGGGTCACCATCTGTCAGAGACTCTGGGTCTGGAGTTCTCTCTTGTCCAGCAAGAGAGTGGATGCAGGGTTAAAATGCAAGAGAGGCTAATGTCTGGGAGGAGACAAGAGCCCCGAGTAAAGGTCCTTGCTTCATTTTTATTAGGATCAGAAGGTTTACAAGCATGACGGATGTGCACAAAGAGACAATAAACCATGAACATTAACTCAGGTGTGTGAGGGAAAGGGGGCTTTGAAGATATCCTGGCACTGGGCAAGTGGTTGTTTACAGCAGACACGAGGCACCACCTCTGTTTACCTAAACTTGCCTAGGGCACAAGACAGAGCGTGCTACCTTGGGGTCAATAAGACACCTTTCTTTTGCTAATTAGCTTCCCTTGGGGCAACTTCCCCTTGCTGAGGTCCATAGCCCTGCTTACCTGTTGACCTATTTGGGTCCTTCCTTCCTGGGAAAGCAGCTTTCTGCTATTGTACTAAATGGGGGGGGGGGCATTACAGCCCTGAATATCTAATCTTTTTACCTCATTTTGGATGCTTCCATGCTGAGTTTTCCTATTCCTATACTTTTGTCCTATACTGGGGACCTTTGCCCTGTTTACCTAATGTTGGATGCCTTCATCCAGTGGCTTTCTCTTTCTTTATGCCTTGTTAACTCATCGGTGCAAGCTCAGGGAATTCCTAAGCTTATTCTCCACACTCTGCCTCATCCATTTCACTCACCATCCCTATGTCTTTCCACTTATTAAACAAATGTATGTATGCATATATGTGTATATATATATATATATATATGTGTATATATACATACATACATTTGTTTAATATGTTTAATACATATGCTTAATATGTATATATATATATTTGTCTTCAATCTAGTTTATTTTTTTAAGTTTTCTTCAATTTAATTTTTTATTTTTTTAAATTTACATCCAAATTAGTTAGCATATAGTGCAACAATGATTTCAAGAGTAGATTCCTTAGTGCCCCTTACCCATTTAGCCCATCCCCCCTCCCACAACCCCTGCAATAACCCTCAGTTTGTTCTCCATATTTATGAGTCCCTTCTGTTTTGCCCCCTCCCTGTTTTTATATTATTTTTGTTTCTATTCCCTATATTCATCTGTTTTGTCTCTTAAAGTCCTCATATGAGTGAAGTCATATGATTTTTGTCTTTGACTGACTAATTTCATTTAGCATAATACCCTCCAGTTCCATCCACATAGTTGCAAATGGCAAGATTTCATTCTTTTTGATTGCCGAGTAATACTCCATTGTATATCTACATACCGCATCTTCTTTATCCATTCATCCATCAATGGCCATTTGGGCTCTTTCCATACTTTGGTTATTGTTGCTAGGGCTGCTATAAACATGGGGGTGCATGTGTCCCTTCGAAACAGCACACCTGTATCCCTAGTAGATAAATGCCTAGTAGTGCAATTGCTCGGTCATAGGGTAGTTCTAATTTTAGTTTTTTGAGTAACCTCCATACTGTTTTCCAGAGTGGCTGCACCAGCTTGCGTTGCCACCAACAAAGCAAAAGAGATCCTCTCTCTCTGCATCCTCGCCAACATCTGTTGTTGCCTGAGTTGTTAATGTTAGCCATTCTGACAGGTGTAAGGTGGTATCTCACTGTGGCTTTGATTTGTATTTCCCTGATGATGAGTGATGTTGAGCATTTTTTTCATGTGTCGGTTGGCCATCTGGATGTCTTCCTTGGAGAAGTGTCTATTCGTGTCTTTTGCCCATTTCTTCACTGATTATTTGTTTCTTGGGTGTTGAGTTTGATAAGTTATAGAATTTGGATACTAACCCTTTCTCTGATATGTCATTTGCAAATATCTTCTCCCATTCTGTCGGTTGCCTTTTAGTTTTGCTGATCGTTTCCTTCGCTGTGCAGAAGCTTTTTGTTTTCATGAGGTAGGTCCCAGTTCATTTTTGCTTTTGTTTCCCTTGCCTCCAGAGTTGTGTTCAGTAAGAAGTTGCTGTGGCCAAGATCAAAGAGGTTTTTCCTGCTTTCTCCTCGAGGATTTTGATGGCTTCCTGTCTTCTATTTAGGTCTTTCATCCATGTTAAGTTTATTTTTGTGTCTGGTGTAAGAAAGTGGTCCAGGTTCATTCTTCTGCAAGTTGCTGTCCAGTTTTCCCAGCACCACTTGCTTAAGACACTGTCTTTATTCCGTTGGATATTCTTTCCTGCTTTGTCAAAGATTAGTTGCCCATAGGTTTGTGGGTCCATTTCTGGGTTCTCTATTCTGTTCCATTGACCTGAGTGTCTGTTCTTGTGCCAGTACCATACTGTCTTGATGTTTACAGCTTTGTAGTATAGCTTGAAGTCTGGGATTGTGATGCCTCCTGCTTTGGTTTTCTTTTTCAAGATAGCCTTGGTAATTCAGGGTCTTTTCTGGTTCCATATAAATTTCAGGATTATTTGTTCTAGCTCTGTGAAGAATGTGGTGTTACATTGATAGTGATTGCATTGAATATGTAGATTTCTTTGGGTAGTATTGATATTTTAACAATATTTGTTCTTCCTATCCAGGAGCATGGAATCCTTTTCCATTTTTTTGTGTCTTCTTCCATTTCTTTCATAAGCTTTCTATAGTTTTCAGTGTATAGATTTTTCACCTCTTTGGTTAGATTTATTCCTAGGTAGTTTATGGTTTTTTGTGCAACTGTAAATGGGATCAATTCCTTGATTTCTCTTTCTGTCGCTTCATTGTTGGTGTATAGGAATGCAATCGATTTCTGTGCATTGATTTTATATCCTGCAGCTTTGCCAAATTCATGAATCAGTTCTAGCAGTTTTGGTGGAATCTTTCGGGTTTTCCATATAGAGTATCACGTCATCTGCGAAGAGTGAAAGTTTGATCTCCTCCTGGCCGATTTGGATGCCTTTTATTTCTTTGTGTTGTCTGATCGCAGAGGCTAAGACTTCCGATACTAAGTTGAATAACAGTGGCGAGAGTGGACATCCCTGTCTTGTTCCTGACCTTAGGGGGAAAGCTCTCAGTTTTTCCCCATTGAGGATGATATTAGTGTTGGGTGGTTCATATATGGCTTTTATGATCTTGAGGTGTCATCCTTCTATCCCTACTTTCTTGAGGGTTTTTATCAAGAAAGGATGCTGTATTTTGTCAAATGCTTTCTCTGCATCTATTGAGAGAATCATATGGTTCTTGTCCTTTCTTTTATTGATGTGATGAATCACGTTAATTGTTTTGTAGATATTGAACCAGCCCTGCAACCCAGGTATAAATCCCGCTTGGTCATGGTGAATAATTTTTTTAATGTATTGTTGGATCCAGTTGGCTAATATCTTGTTGAGGATTTTTGCATCCATGTTCATCAGGGAAATTGGTCTCTAGTTCTCCTTTTCAGTGGGGTCTCTGTCTGGTTTTGGAATCAAGGTAATGTTGGCTTCATAGAAAGAGTTTGGAAGTTTTCCTTCCATTTCTATTTTTTTTTTTTTTGGAACAGTTTCAAGAGAATAGGTGTTAACTCTTCCTTAAATATTTGGTAGAATTTGCCTGGCAAGCCATCTGGCCCTGGACTCTTGTTTTTTGGCAGATTTTTTATTACTAATTCGATTTCCTTACTGGTTATGGGGTCTGTTCAAATTTTCTATTTCTTCCTGTTTCAGTTTTGGTAGTGTATATGTTTCTAGGAATTTGTCCATTTATTCCACATTACCTGTTTTATTGGCATATAATTGCTCATAATATTCTCTTATTATTTTTTTTTATTTCTGTTGTGTTGGTTGTGATGTTTCCTCTTTCATTCTTGATTTTATTTATTTGGGTCCTTTCCTTTTTCTTCTTGATCAAACTGGCTAGAGGTTTATCAGTTTTGTTAATTATTTCACAGAACCAGCTTCTGGTTTCATTGATCTGTTCTACTGTTTTTTTTTTGGTTTTGATAGCATTAATTTCTGCTCTAATCTTTATTATTTCCTGTCTTCTACTGGTTTTGGGTTTTATTTGCTGTTCTTTTTCCAGCTCCTTAAAGCATAAGGTTAGGTTGTGTATCTGAGATCTTTCTTCCTTCTTTAGGAAGGCCTGGATTGCTATATATTTTCCTCTTATGACGGCCTTTGCTGCATCCCAGGCATAGCATATGTATATATTTAAGTTTGTGAAATACACAACAGCAGATGGCCATCCCAACATGGAGCTTCAACTTCATTTGTTCATGGGAGGCTTAGGAATTAACATTTCCAGGAGCCATTTCTACATTTTTCAGGGGAAATTTCGCTGATCTGGTCTATTTGGGTTGTATCCATTCCCAGCATAACCTGGATGGCATGGGCAGTAAAGACGGGGATTACACAACCCAGAAGACCACGGTGTCCTGTGTGTTTGTGTGACTTGTAGAGGGTGAGCAGTCCTCACAACAGGGGCCAGGACTCCTAATCTCAAGGTGACACAATACAGGGGCCAGAACTCAGTCAAGAGCAGGCACCAAGATGGAGATCTGTGTCAGTTCATGGGATGTCTTTGCAGCACGATGAATACAGAGGGAGAGGTAGTGTGGACAAGAACGGTCCTGTGCCCTGAGGTCACAGTTGTAGCAGAGAGACTACTTCCATCATCACATGTGTGACAGCATCTGTCCTCAGTATCCCCCAGGCTCATTCCCCTTGCAGCGCTGGCTTTGCTTTTTGACTTGAACATTTGAAACAAGTACCTTCCTCAGGGCCTCTGCACCGACCTGCATTGTGTCTGCTGGGCACGCCTTTCCCCCATAATCCCACATCTACCTCTCTTTCCTATCAAGGTCTGTGTTCCAATATCACCTTGTTGCAGAATATGCCCAAATACCCACAAAAATAGAATGCCCTATTTGCTCTGCTTTATGCCTATTTTTCTTTTCTTCATGTGCTATGCACATATGCACCCCTCACCATCTAAAAAGTTATACAATTCTCTTATATGCTTATATTTTTTCTCTATCATTGTAGGACTTTTTTTCTTTAACACGTTATGCTCATTCCTTAGATAGTGCCTGACACATGGTCAGCACTCAGTGTATATTCCTGAAATTCTTGAAGAACTTCTTAGTAAAACTGTAAAATATGATTCCTTAGGAAAGAAGCTGATTGAAAAAAAAACCACACAGAACATATCAGATATGTCCGAGTGCATTCCTGAAGGGGACCATATCCACATACAACATATTAAAATGAATTTCTGCACCTCAAACTATAAAAGTACTATTTCAATTCTGTGAGTAATGAAAGTTTGTGTGAAATGTACTCACATTATTTCCTTCTTTCCAAGAAGCCACCTCCACCACATGGAACTGAGCAACAAAACACGAATTTCAGAATTTCTTCTCCTGGGATTTTCAGAGAGACCAGAACTGCAGCCCCTCATATTTGGGCTTTTCCTCTCCATGTACCTGATCACTGTGTTTGGAAACCTGCTCATAATTTTGGCCATCAGCACAGACCCCAACCTCCACACACCCATGTACTTCTTCCTGGCCAACCTGTCCTTCGTAGATATTTGCTTCACCTCCACCACGATTCCGAAGATGCTGGTGAACATCCAGACTCAGAGCAAAGTCATAACTTATGAGGACTGCATCACACAGATTTATTTTCTCATTCTCTTTGCTGTACTGGACGTCTTCCTCCTGAGTGTGATGGCCTATGACAGGTTTGTGGCCATCTGTCACCCCCTGCACTACATGGTCATCATGAACCCCCGGCTCTGTGGGCTGCTGGTTCTGGTGTCCTGGATCATGTGCGTCCTGAATTCCCTGTTACAAAGTTTAATGATGTTGCGGCTATCCTTCTGTACACACTTGCATATCCCCCACTTTTTTTGTGAACTCAATGAGATGCTCCAGCTTGCCTGTTCTGACACCTTTCTTAATAACGTGGTGATGTATCTTGCAGCTGTCCTGCTGGGTGGTGGTCCTTTTGCTGGGATCCTTTACTCTTATTCCAAGATAGTTTCCTCTATACGTGGGATTGCATCAGCTAAGGGCAAGTATAAAACGTTTTCCACCTGTGCGTCTCACCTGTCGGTCGTGTGTTTATTTTACTGTACGATGCTCGGCGTGTACCTCAGCTCTGCTGCTACCCAGAGCTCCTACTCAAGTGCCACAGCCTCGGTGATGTACACGGTGGTCACGCCCATGCTGAACCCCTTCATCTACAGCCTGAGGAACAAAGACATAAAGAGTGCTCTGAGAAGAATTGTTGGGGTTCAAGTGATGTAATGGCCAACTGTCTTGGGGTTGGAGATGTGTGCATGATTGCAGGGCAGAGCTTCAGAACCAAGAACTGCTCTTCCTTGAATAGACTTTGGCAGGAGAATCTGCTCCTTCTGTTTTTCTCCTAGAATTTCCACTTGTTTGCTTTCAACTTCTCTATACATTTAAGGAACTCACTTTATCAAGCTTCTTCTCTGTCTGACATACAGTTTCCCCTTTGTCCATTTTCATACATCCCCAGTGTTTTCCGCAGCCTTAGAACACAAATGCCTGGAAATTTCTGTATCTAATGGGACAAGTTGGATATCTTAAAATAAAATTTTTTTCAAATGGCTTATCCCACGAGAAGTAAATCTCCCCTAGATTTTCCAAGAACATAATCATGAGTTATAGTCTTTATATGGAAAAAAGCTACACTTGGCCCCTAAGCCTGTTGTATCCACACGACTCCTGAAACAGAATGCTACGGGCACCAGTGACAGTCACAACAGAGTTTATTACAATGAGAGGCAAGGCCGACCAATCCGGACCAACACTCTTGATAAGAGTGCGGCCTCGAACAGCCTGGGTACAGAGTTTTTAAAGCCGATCACATCGTTTTATCATTACCTGGGAACAGAACAGAGAAACAGTTGCCAGATGAGTTAGAAACAGTTGCCAGATGAGTTAGAAACAGTTGCCTAATGAGGTGTTTATTTTAGACTTTCTGCCTCGAAGTTGCAACCAGTGGATCTCCTTGACCTTGCCTTTGATGCTCTTTTCTTTGAACTTTTGTTTCCTTCGTTGGTAAAGCCTAATTTACAAGAGTAAAAGCAAGGCTGTTATCTTTTGACCTGCAGTGTCAGAACAGAGCTGTTATTTTTCAAGCTAAGCGTTAGCCCTACACTACAATTTAACCCTTACATTTCCCCCTTTTCTTGTCAATGAATCCATCCCTTGATTCATCATTAGGAACTAAGGGGACATAATTGGACCTAATCATCATAATTTTTATTTCACTAACTCGCCTCTTGACACAGTGTACTAACCAATTGATAATGCACGGGGCAATAGTTAACCCGAGAAGTAACAATAGCAGTGGCCCAGCTGTGGCAGTGAGCAGTGATGTGAGCCAGGGGGACCAAGAGAGTAAAGTCTGATACCAATTATTGCTGGCCTCCCTGGCACGTTCCCTGGTCCTAAGATTATCCCTGACCAAACTGAGAGTGTCTCAGATTACTCCGGAATTGTTCGCATAAACACAGCACGTTTCTCCGAGGGCCACGCAGAGGCCCCCTTCCTTCATGAAGAGTAAATCAAGCCCTCTTCTGTTTTGTAATACAACCTCGGCCCCCTTCCTTCATGAAGAGTAAATCAAGTCCTCTTCTGTTTTGTAATACAACTTCGGCTAAAGAATCTACTTGGTGTTGCAGCCGAGAAATTGAAGTTTCCAAGCAGCCTAGGTCTCGGTCCACTTGCTTGCTTACAGTTTTGTAATTTTGGTCCCCCACAATGAGTCCAGCAGTTCCAATAGCTGTGGATCCCACAATTCCCAGTCCCACTAGGAGTGGAATGAGGACTGGTGCTGCCCTTTTTACCCTGGAACGTCCTTCGAATAGACGTAAGTGCTCTTTCCCTGCTTCTCGGCTATATAGGTATATTTGTGGGAGAATATGAACTAAGATACAAATCTCTTGGGTGCCGACCCCGAGGTATGCGGCTGCAATGCAGGGGGTAATTCCTGATGAGCAAGCAAACCAGGCTCCAGGAAGGGCTCGGTATGGTATATTTTGGGCGCTAGCAGTATCTGAACTAGTTGGAATATACACTTCTGCACAAGAGTTTTTGTAAGGCGAGCTCTGCCAATTATATTCTTGGGACGCTATACACCAACCCTGCCCTTGGAGGTCTCCTAGGGTTAAAATTGGTCGTGAACCCCAAGGGCACAATGTCGTGCTTGGATTTAGCAATTTCACGACATGCTTTTCTGTGTCTTGTCCAATGCTAGCGTTTGTAGCCACTCTCGCGTAATATGGGGGTTTAGGGTTTAAACACAGCCAACAATCTTGTACAGTCTCGGCGTGAGATGAATTTAGCCAAGCATACGTAGAATCTACTCCATCCAGCCAATGCGTCTCAGGGGAGAGCAGGTTCTGGATATGACCTGTAGTTGGTAATTCCGACTTTGTGGGGACACCCGATTGCGGGGTAGGTTGGGAAGGGACAGTCGGAAAGAGTGGGAGGTGTAAAATCATATCCTTGTTTGGCCCTACCGGATTGGGTGGAGTTTTTCTTTTAACCCTTTGTATAGTAAAGGAAATGCCCTTGTCAACTCCTGGAGCATACATCCTGAGACCCCAAGTGTGTCCAGTGTCCCAGGAAGAGGAAAAGGTACTGGGACTAGAAACCTTTTTTAAACATATTTTTGTTGGGTGACATTTTCCTCGAGTCTTACATTTGGGATCTCGAGTTCTAAGGAGGGTGATTAAGGGATCATGGCCCTGTCCTGCCAGCCAGGGGGCCAGCGTTTCACAACCCCATTTTGCACAATGGTATTGGCCTTTTCCTTCACATTCGACCTTTCTATTTGCAGGCCAACTGTATAACCCTGGTATGTTAGCCAATTTTTGTTCTTCATCCCTGTGTCCATATCCATAGGTAACCATATAGGGGTTTTCGGGGACCAGAGGAGCAAAGCCCGTTGGCTGTTTATAATTAGTAACTAAAGTCCCCCATGAGTCCCCCACCAAGTCGCATAAATCAAACAAAAAAAACAAGGCACAGTGGAAGAGGTATTAGATGCTATCACCTTCCCCGTGACAGTGGCCCTGAGTTCCCATTGGTATGGCCAAAAAGATAGGGGATGCAATTTCATACAGTCCCCCACACTTAACACCATACAAACCCAGAAAATTATTATTATGCCCGCATCAGTCTTAGCTTTAAAGGATCCTCTGGGTGCCTTTGAACCTTCCTTTGCTGTTTGTTATCTGGTTCTGTATCAGTCTGGGTTGTTCCCACCTTCACGCAATTTTTCTTGACCTGAGAGTGATGAATCCAGGTTCGGACACCGTCTATCTTCACGGCCATGGGTGTAGTCAGAATCACGGTGTGTGGTCCTTTCCAGCGCGGCTCCAGGGTTTTAGGCTCGTGCCTTTTGACCCAGACTAAGTCTCCTGGTTGAAAGGGGTAGGGAAGAACAGGAGGATGAGCGAAGGCTTCTCTCAAGGCCCTGGTTATTTCCTTTTGTACATGTTGCAGGGCCATGAGCGAAGCCAGCAAATGGTCCCGTTCCAACTGTTCCATTACGTTGTCTCCTAGCCTTGGCAGGATAGGTGGAGGTCTGCTGAATAAAATTTCATAAGGGGAAAATCCCTTGACAAATGGAGTACAACACTCTCGCAAAAGGGCAAAAGGCAGGACATCAACCCAATTTTCGCCTGTCTCAAGGGACAATTTGGTTAAGGTCTCTTTTAGGGTCCGAGTCATCCTTTCTACTTGACCTGAGCCCAGGGGTCTACATGTACAATGTAATTTCCAATCTATTCCCGATGCCTGGGCTTGACCCTGGGACACCTGCGCCTTGAAGGCCGGGCCATTGTCTGATCCTGTGCTCAGAGGCAGCCCGAATCTAAGAATTATTTCATTTAATAATTTCTTAACTGTCGCCTGAGCCGTTTCTGATTTAGTGGGGAACGCCTCGACCCACCCGGAGAAGGTGTCTACAAAAACAAGCAAATATTTATATCCGTATTTCCCTGGTTTAATCTCAGTAAAATCTACTTCCCAAAAGCGGCCTGGCTCAATTCCTCTATCTCTTTTAGCTTCTGAAACCTTCCTATTTGCACCCTGATTTACTTGGGCGCAGCTTACACACCTTTCAACCACCTCTTCGATCTCTTTTCCCAGCCCTTGCACCCTGAACTTTTTCCGCACTAATTCCGCCATCCTCGTTTTTCCCAGATGAGTCCCTTGGTGGAGCTGACCCACCATGGGCCGCCCGAGTGCCGCGGGTAAGAGTATCTTACCTTCAGGATCCTGAAACCACTTTTGTCCCGGCATCTTACTTCCCCCCTTCTCTGGAAATCCACTCCAAATCTTTAGGAGTGTAATTGGGTCTGGTGGAAGTAAGGGCGCGGTCAAGATCGGTAGCTCCAAGGCACTTTCACTTTTAGTTGGGGCAGCTTCTCGGCTGCTGCATGAGCCAGGCGGTTTCCCACTGCCTGTAGGGAGTTGCCTTTTTGATGTCCTGGGCAGTGAATGATTGCCAGCCTTGCAGGTTCCCAGATGGCTGCTAGAAGATCTAAAATTTCAGCTTTATTTTTGATAGCCTTGCCTTCTGCTGTGAGGAGACCGCGCTCTTGATAAAGGGATCCGTGTACATGCGCGGTTGCAAAAGCACAGTGGCTGTCCATATAAATGTTAACTGACTTGTTTCTTCTGAGTTTTAGGGCTTTTGTTAGTGCGATGAGCTCTGCGCATTGGGCTGGGGGGGGAAGGGTCTGTTGGCATAAAATTTCACGGTCTGTCGTCACCGCAGCGCCGGCACGCCTTTGCCCTTGAAACACAAAACTACTGCTGTCTGAAAACATGCTGATATCAGGGTCCTGTAAGGGAACGTCCGTAAGATCAGAGCGGAGGGACGAGATTGCTGCCAAGGTTTGTGGGCAAGAGTACAGAGGGGGATTCTGTCCTTCGGGCAGCAAAGTGGCTGGGTTTAGGGTTGTGGGGGCACAAAAACGTACTGGTAGCAATGCTTGATATTGGGTAATCCGAGCATTTGACAGACACCGCTCTGGGGGAGCCCGCAGTAAAGTTTCCACTTCATGGGGCCCTGTGGTTTACAATTTAACCCTTACAAGCCCTCTCCATAATTTTATTGTAGATGAACATACAAACCAAAGTTTTCACCTTGTGTCTGTCAATCTTTTTACATCACAACCTAAGCATTCCTACTGATGATGTGGACTCTAACAGTGTTCCCTTTAAGCCTCTGGCTATTGACACCACAATGCTCTGGCTAGGAAAACCCTGGCACTCACCCGTGCCCATGTGTTTGTGGACATTCCCAGAGCTTATGCTGTGACTCACTGGCCCTCGGGTTCTTATTGTCATCAGAAGACACACCTCGGCACCACCATCAGAGAACTCTAAAAAAGCAATGCCTCTTACTCACAGATCCCGGAGGGCACATGGGATGACCAAAGGCCATTTGGAGAGGTCTGAGAAAGGGAGACAGAGATTGACAGACACTGGGAGCACCGCTGAGGGATCTGGCTTTATTGAGGACCAGGGCCAGAGTGGCTAGGGGGTTGCGGGTTCACACCTTATTGGACAGTTTTATAGGAGCAGATTTCAGCAGCTGAAGGGGAAAAGCAAGGTCACTCAAGGGCAGTTACATTAGTTACCCAGGGCTTTGTCAACAGGAACTTCCTGGCTGGGGCGGTCCGAGTGCTAATTTGGTAATTGTGTCATACACCTGACAGTATGTTTGTTCAACATGGTTGTTTTCAAATGGATGTCCCAGAAATCCAAAGCTTAATTTCAGGCATTTACATTATAATCAAAAGCTTAATGTCAGGCACTTACTCTAAAAAACATGCTACTGTATTTCCTAATCGGTCTCCTGTTTTTTCTCTGTTATTCAGCGCGGTGTCCAGGAAGCCTACCATAGCCCAAGACAAAACTTGTTCAGCATAATATATCTCCCAGTGGAGTCTATATGGAAAGACAAACTTAAATAAGTTGATCAACCGGATATATTCTTAGTGTCAGGACGACCATAAATATGAGGAGGCAAAATTTCAAAACACTATCTGTTACTACACAAATATCTTTCTTTCTTTCTTTCTTTCTTTCTTTCTTTCAACAGTTGATCCTGTGCATCTATTTATTGAAGCATAGAACATTTGTGTCCACAGCTGAAGGGACTTAGTTTTTGAGGTGAAGGTTTGCTCAGTGTCCTCTATGCTTTATCACGGAATTTTCTTCCTGTTTCTACTTGAGAACTTCCAGTGCTACCTGCTAATATGACACTTCCTGGTATTATACATAAAATAACTCACTTTTCTTAATTTTTGTCACAAATGCTAAGGGTTGGCAAAGAAACAGTATCAGCCCCATCCATTTCGTGCCTCTGTCCTGCTCTGAAATCTCTCCCACCTGCATGACCAGAGGATGCTTCACACGAGAGCTGGATGTCCTGCTGGCATGTGGTTCAGGGTCCCCAGGTCTTCTGCACAAACGTGCATGTCCTACAAACTCTCCCCGTTACCTTGAGGGGAGCCTACATATAGTCACTTGTTCATCAAGTCACGAGAAATAGACTTGAACCACAGAAGGATGACAACCACTCTCCTCAATTGTCGGACCATATGCCACAAATAAAAAGCAGCACATGTCTGATCACCTCAAGTCTGTTTGCTGGGGTGATTGTGTCAGCCAGCTGTTGCTGTATAACAAACAGGCTGTTCTTATCAAACAGGATATCATAATGATGTGGGGATGCCGAGCACAATGGTGAAGAAAGAATTCTTGAGACATTTTATGATCCAAAAAGGTGTGTTTATTAGAGCTTGGAGATAGGACCCATGGGCAGAAAGAGCTACACTGGGATTGTAAAGAATGACTGACCATATACTTTTAAGTTTATGGAGGAGGGGAGTAGAGATAGCACGTTTCTAAGGAATTCCTTTATGCTGAAAGTGAGGTTTACAGGGCCATGGAGGTTTGGTTCTTGTCAAGATAAGGTTGCTTTTCTTGTCTAGTAAAACATCAACATTAACGCAGCCTCGAGTTCCTGGAGGTGACTCAGGGACTTGTCAGTGGGCTGCAAGTTGTAAGGACACTGATGTTTAGCTACATTTCTCTTGCTTTTGTTCTCCTCATCGATGATAGCTTTAGCATCAAATGGCATCATATCGGGAAACATTTCTTTCTTTGTCTTTTTAACATTTATTTATTTTTTTGAGACAGAGAGACAGAGCGCAAGTGGGGGAGGGGCAGAGACACAGAATCTGAAACAGGCTCCAGGCTCTGAGCTGTCAGCACAGAGCCTGATGCAGGGCTTGAACCCTCAAGCCGTGAGATGATGACCTGAGCCGAAGTCAGACGTTTAAGGGACTGAGCCACCCAGGAGCTCTGGGAAGCATTTCTAATCTCTGCTGGGCTCCTCATGCATCTGTGGTCTGGTACGAATCTCTCTGTTGTGTTTCTAGGTCTCATCCCTGATGCTGTGTGTGGTTGTAGTGCTCTACTGTCTCAGCCAATTTGTGGTCTTATTACTACATTTCTATGTGCAGGGTATTCTTCTATTGCTAAATAAAATGAATTATCATGTGAATTCTTTGCATTGAATCCCAGTGTTCCTACACCCGTATGTAACATTGGTTTTCCTTCCCTGGTGGAAGGGCTCTCTCCCAAACCTGTAAGGAGAGTCATCTATCTGTGCTCTCTATCCAACCCTCAGCCTGTACCATAGATATGTGCCCATTTAATTAAATCACCAGAGTATAATTACACACAACACACCACATATTTAAAGGGTACAGTTGGATGAATTAAACGAGCTACACGAAAATTCATAGCACATAGTGCAAGTTTCCATTTGTGTATAATTTAAGTTTTAACTGCTTTGTGAGGTAGTTCTTAAAATTTTAAACTCCCTAAGCCTCTCTTTCCTTATTTCTGAAGGCAGAGTGGATGCTCAACATAACTTCCAGTGAAATGTAAGGAAAGAATGAAATGCATGGATATACATTTTTTACTCCAAGGAAACCATTCAAGTGTAGTGCTTGTGTCTTATGTGTGTGTGTGTGTGTGTGTGTGTGTTTGCACACATTTTTCTTTCTTATAATGTGTACACGCACAGATGATTTATGATTTCATCTTTATGTTGAAAGACTTGAGAGAAAGTTGGAGAGGATAGTACTGAAAAGAACGAATGGTTGAATCAGCCTAAAATAAAAAGAAGCAGAGATAAAGACACAAAACTTTAAATTACAATGGGTGAACTTAATTTTTGTTTTTAAATTTATGTATTTAAATTAAAGTTAGTTCACATACAGTTTATAATGGGTTTTAGGCATAGGCCCAGTGATTCATCGCTTACTTTGACACCCAGTGTTCTTCCCAAGTGCCCTCCTTAATGCCCTTCACCCATTTAGCCCATCCCCCTCCCACACACCTCCTCTCCAGCATTCCTGAATTTGTTCTCTTTATTTAAGAGTCTCTTAAGGTTTGCCTTTCTCTGTTTTTATTTTATTTTTCCTTCCATTCCCCTGTGTTCACCTGTTTTGTTTCTTAAATTCCACATATGAGCAAAACCATGACATTTGTCTTTCTCTGACTGACTTATTTCACTGAATATAATACCATCGAGTTCCATCCACATTGTTGCAAAAAGATCTCATTCTTTTTGATGGCTGACTAATATTCCATTGTAGGGATATATCACATATTCTTTATCCGTTAAAGGGCACCTGAACCCCAATGTTTATAGCAGCACTATCAACAATAGCCAAACTATGGAAGGAACCCAAATGTCCATTGACTGATGAATGGATAAAAAAGATGTCAGTGACCCTAATTTTGATCATGAGTTCCTTTCCTATCTTGTTGCCTCAAAGACATTATAGTCAGACCACACTCACATTTATGCCCATAGGAATTCACTCTACCACCTGCTGGGCAGAATATCTCCAAATTGTTTTAATTTTTTTTCTACATATTGTGGGGTTTTTAAAATATAATTTATTGTCAAATTGGCTCTCATACAGTGTGTAAAGTGTGCTCTTGGTTTTGGGGGTAGATTCCCATGGTTCATCGCTTACCTCGTATTGTGGGTTGTTAAACTGTAAATTGCCCTTGAGCAAGGGAAGCTAATGAGTGAATTGAGAGGCTTAAAGTTGGTTGTCTCAAATAATTTTACTATGTTCATATGAGATTCCTATTACTGCTGTAAAATATCCCCACACCAGCTGCTTGAAACAAACACATACAGGCTCTTACACTTCTGGAGTCAGAGGCTTGGAAGGAGTCTCAGGGCTAATAGCAAGAAGTCTGCAGGGTTGAGTTCCTTCTGGAGGCTCAGGGGAGAATCTATTGCAGTCTCTGTGGCTGGCCACCTCTTCCTCCACCTTCAGGGCCAGCAGGGTAGCATTTTCAAAGTCTTTCTGACACCAACTCTTTTGTCTCCTTCCTTAACAATTGGGGGACCGTCAGGATTACCTCAGGCTTACGTGGATAATCACAACTAATATTTTTATCTCAATGGCAGCTGACTAGCAGTCCTGTTCAATTTGCCACCTAAATCCTTCTTTGCTATAAAAAATATTTTAAAGGTACTGGGGATTTGGAGGTGGGCATATTTGGAGTGTTGTATTCTGCCCACTACAAAGAACTTTTCTCTAAGTATATTATTTTGATCACTTACAAAAGCAATAAACACAGAATTTATGCAGCTTAATGAATGAGCAAATACTGTATTCCTTCAAAATCACATCATGCAATGACAATATTCAGTGCAGAAGACTTAAAGTTACCTACACTTATCTCTAACACAGGACCGCCTCCTTGCTAATCAGAGTGTTCCACATATGATAGTGTCCTACCTATATCACCTAGGAACTTGTAGAAATGCAGATTCTCTGGGCCACTCAGGATGTGTTATCAGATTCTGCATTTGTAGTGGGATCTGTGTGGATTCACAGGCACATTGAAGTTGGAGAAATGCTGGTCTATTTGGGTTTCTACCTTTTGTGGTTGACATTTGTGGCAGGATAGTAATATTTTGGGGTGCTTCCTTTTCCTTGTATGTGTTTGGCAGCTTCCCTTCAGACTTTGACAGGTATCCTCAGGGGAAAATGCATTTCTGGCTGAGAACCACTGCCCCAGTGTTTGAGAATTAGAAGCATCCTGACAGAATCAAACTTAAGGGACACCTCATGCTCAGATATTAAATTCGGACAGATGACCAGATACCACCAAGCACCATTTCTACCATGCAAAGTGGACTTTTAGGCTTCTGGGTGAAAAAGACATTTCCAGGACCAGATGGCTTCCCAGGAGAATTCTACCAACATCTGAAGAAGAGGTAATACTTATTCTTTTGAAGCTGTGTCAAAAAAAATAGAAATGGAAGGAAGACTTCCAACTTCATTCTCTGAAGTCAGCATTACCTTGATTCTAAAACTAGAGAAAGACCCCACTAAAATGGAGAATTACAGACTAATCTTTCTGATGAACATGGGTACAAAATTATCAACAAGATAGTAGCAAACCAAATCCAACAATACGTTAAAAGAATTATTCACCACAATCAAGTGGGATATTCCTGGGCTCTTTGGGTGGTTCGGTATCCTCAAATCAATCAATGTGATACACCACATTAATAAAAGGATAAGAGCCACATGATCCTCTCAATAGATGCTGATAAAAACCCTCAAGAAAGTAAGGATAGAAGGAACACACCTCAAGATCATAAAGGCCATGTACGAAAGACCCAGAACTAATATCACCCTCAATGGGGAAAAAGTTAGAGTTCTCTACCTAAGGTCAGGAACAGGACAGGGATGTCTACTCTCATCACGTTTGTTCAACATAGTGTTGGAAGTCCTAGCCTCGGCAATCAGACAACAAAAATAAATAAGAGGCATCCAGATTGGCAAGGAAGAAGTCAAACTTTCACTCTTCGTTGATGGCATGATACTCTACGTGGAAAACCTGAAAAGTTCCACCAAAAATTGCTAGAACTGATGCATGAAGTCAGCAAAGATGCAGGATATAAAAATTAACATATAGAAATCGGTTGCAATTCTATGCACCAATAATGAAGCAACAGAAAAAGAAATTAAGAAATGAACCCTATTTACAATTGCACCAAAACCCATAAAATACCTAGGAATAAACTTAATAAAGAGGTACAAAAAAACTGTACACTGAAAACTATAGAAGCTTATGAAAGAAATTGAAGAAGACACAAAAGTATAAAATATTCCATGTTCATGGATTGGAAAATATTGTTAAAATGTTGATAGTACCGAAAACAATGTATACATTCAATGCAAGTGCTATCAAAATAACACCAGCATTCTTCACGGAGCTAGAACAAACAATTCTAAAATTTGCATGCAACCAGAAACGACCACAAATAGCCAAAGCAATTGTGAAAAAGAAAATCAGAGCTGGAGACTTCACAATTCTGGACTTCAAGCTGTATAACAAAGCTGAAATCATCAAGACAGTATGGTACTGGCACAAACACAGACACATAGATCAATGGAACAGAATAGAGAACCCAGAAATGGACCCACAAATGCATGGCCAACTAATTTTTGACAAAGTAGGAAACAATATCCAATGGAATAAAGACAGTCTCTTCAGCAAATGGTGCTGGGAAAACTGGACAACAACGTGAAGAAGAATGAACCTGGACCACTTTCTTACACCATACACAGAAATAAACTCAAAATGGATGAAAGACCTAAATGTGAGATAGGAAACTATTAAAATCCTACAGGACCAAACAGGCAACAACCTCTTTTACCTTGGCTGCAGCAACTTCTTACTAGACACGTTTCCGAAAGCAAGGGATAGAAGGGCAAAAATGAACTATTGGTACTTTATCAAGATAAAAATCTTCTGCACAGCAAAGGAAACAATCAACAAAACTAAAAGTCAACTGATGGAATGGGAGAAGATATTTGCAAATGACATATTGGATAAAGGGTTAGCATCCAAAATCTATGAAGAAATTCTCAACCTCAACACAAAAAAACAAATAATCCAGTGAAGAAATGGGCAAAAGACATGAACAGACACTTTTCCTAAGAAGACATCCCAACGGCTAACAGACACATGGAAAGATTCTCATCACTCATCATTAGGGAAATACAAATGAAAACCACAATGAGACACCACCTCACACCTGTCAGAATGGGTAAAATGAACAACTCAAACAACAGATGTTGGCTAGGATGCAGAGAAAGAGGAACCCTTTTTCATGGCTGGTGGGAATGCAAACTGATGCAAGCACTCTGGAGAAGAGTATGCGGGTTCCTCAAAAATAAAAAATGGAGTTACCCTACAACTCAGCAATTGCACTACTAGGTATTTATCCAAAGGATACAAAAATGTTGATTCCAAGGGACACATGCATCCCAATGTTTATAGCAGTGCTATCAACAACAGCCAAATTATGGAAAGAGCCTAAATATCAATCAACTGATGAATGTATAAAGAAGATGTGGTATATATATTATATATATTATATTATATTATATTATATTATATTATATATAATGTAATATTGCTCAACAATAAAAAAGAATGAAATCTTACCATTTGCAACAATGTGGATAGAACTAGAATGTATTACACTATGCGAAATAAGTCAGTCAGAGAAAGATAAATATATCACTTCACTCATATGTAGAGTTAAAAAACAAAACAGATGAACATAAAGAGGGGAGAAAAAAAAGAATAAAATAGAGAGGGGGGCAAACCATAAGAGAGTCTTAAAGTGAACAAACAGTGTTGCTGCAGAGGAGGGCAGAGGAATGGGCTAAATGGGTGATGGGCAATAAGGAGGATACCTGTTGGGATGAGCACAGGGTGTTCAGGGAAATGATGAATCACTGGGTTCTACTGTTGAAACCAATACTACACTGTATGTTAACTAACTGAATTTACATAAATAAAAAAATGTTAAGGTGTAACAAAAACCTTGGGTACTACATTCTTTGGCTTCGTGATAGTTTCACCAAAACCATTAGGAATTTCATAGTTAGATCACAAGTTATGAGTCATCATTTACTCCCTCATGATGAAGTATTTATTAACTATAAGAGATACATTTAGATTTTCTGCAGCATAGACTAGCTTAGCACCCTAAAGGGATTCTATGGTTTAATTTTTACAAAAGTATAATCTATTATGTAGTACTTTCATGAGCTGTATTTGCTATTGTAGAAATGGGCTCAGAGGAATTCAATGTTCTGCTCAAAGGCACAAACCAATTAGCAAGTAGTCTTAATTGGAATGATGTCAGGATATTTCCAGATCTGAAACTCTGGGAAGCGGTTCCCAACCAGAGTTGCTCTTGGGATTTCTGTCCATGTCTGAAGAGGTGCTTCTGAATACCATCAGCCACAGGACAGCACCCGACAAAAATAGTTATGCAGCTCCAAGGGTCAATGGCGAGAAGGTGAGGAAACCTGTTCCACACTAAGGTTTCTCCACTTCCCTGTGCATACAATTCACCAGGGACTGTAGTTGAAATGCAAATTCTGATTCCTCAGGTCTCCAGGGGCCCCGAGGACCCTGCTTCTCTAACAAGCTCCCTGGTGGTGTTGATGCCGCGGGTCCTGGATGTGGAGCCCAGACTGAGAGCAAAGCTGTGGTCCTTCGTTAGGAGAAATTTAAGTTAGAATTAAAGTTGTTAAGATGGCAATACTACCCAAAGATCTACAGATTCAATGATAATTTGAAAATAACAAAAATGGGGTATTCTTGGAAAACATTTTTAAAACCATCCTAAAATTAAATAAAAAATCTTCCAAGCATGAGCACAGGATGTCATCCCATTTATTTATGTATTCTTTAATTTCTTTCAGGACCATTTTATTGTTTTTATTTATAAGTCTTTTGACGGCAATAAGTAACCAATCATTCACCCCAGCGAATAAATCCCCTTAAACACTGCCACTGCTATTCCATACTTGATTGAGAGATGTACAGCATGAAAAGAAATACAGGGCATAGTAATACAAAGGAGAATTTAAAATTTGCTTTATCATAGTCGAGGTCATCTTTGACTCCAAGGCCATATTAAGTCATTCTACTTTTTTGAATTTCTGTTTCCGTGTAGACTCCACTGGTAGACAAGTTTTTGATAATCAGTTTTGCCAGTGACTAATGTAAGCACTGGGGACATAGAGCCTGAGAAGAAAACAGGATCCTAATTCGGAGAAAAAAGCTAATGGCCCATTATAAAACACACTGGTATGTTCATCAAGAAAAACAGTTAAGGCAGTGATAAAGGAATGACAGGCTCAAAATGAAAAACTGTGGTCCCAGAGTTAATAGAATAGAATAGAAGAAATAGAATAGAGAATAGAATAGAATAGAATAGAAGAATAGAATAGAATAGAAATGGCCTATTTGCCAAATTGAATTTATTCCAACAGAGAGGTAACAAATCACTATTCTTTTAGTAAAACTAAAAACATTATTATGTGGAATGATTTTGTCATTGGTGAAGAAATTATTCCTTTTTCTTTAAAATTTTTATAATGTTTTTTTTATTTTTTAAGGGAGAGAGACAGAGACAAAACATGAGTGGGGGGGGGGGAGAGACAAAGGGAGAGACACAAATCTGAAACAGGCTCCAGGCTCTGAGCTATCAGCACAGAGCCCAATGCGGGGCTCGAACTCGGGCACCAGGAACCTGAGCCGAAGTGAGATGCTTAACCAACTGAGCCACCCAGGTGCCCCTGTGAAGAAATTATTCTTAAGAAATCCAGGCAGTTCCATGAGACAAATGAGAACTCCTAATTTTCTCACATCACAGCTTGCGAATCAATTTAGAAATAAAAGAAAAAGATGAAGGGAAAAAGGTTGGATCACAGAGAGGGAAAAACTTACTAAAATGAGGAACTAAATTGTACTGAGTGGTTGAAAAAATAAAAATTCCGGGAAATAAACGAGAGAAACAATCTCTATGTCTACAATCTACTTAAAACACACACACAATTTCTGACGCTAAGACTTTGAGGCTTGCAATCCTGGGAAATTCTTCAACCGCAGGACAATTGGACCTTTTCTAACTGCCATCGCAGAGAATCTCTTCAGAGCCCCCTTTATATCTTTGTTCCTCAGGCTGTAGATGAAGGGGTTCAGCATGGGCGTGACCACCGTGTACATCACCGAGGCTGTGGCACTTGAGTGGGAGCCCTGGGTAGCAGCAGAGCTGAGGTACACTCTGAGGCCCGTACAATAAAATAAGGAGACAACCGAGAGGTGAGATGCACAGGTGGAAAATGCCTTATACTTGCCCTGAGCTGATGAGATCCCACGTATGGAGGAAAGCATCTTGGAGTAAGAGTAAAGGATCCCAACGAAAGGACCGCCACCCACTAGGATAGCTGCAAAATACATCACCAAGTTATTAAGAAAGGTGTCAGAACAGGCAAGTTGGATCATCTGATTGAGTTCACAGAAAAAGTGGGGGATTTCCAAGCCTGTCCAGAAGGACAGCCGCAACACCATTGAAGTTTGCAACAAGGAATGCAGGACACTCATGATCCAGGACACCAGGACCAGCAGTGCACAGAGCCGGGGGTTCATGATGACCGTGTAGTGTAAGGGGTGACAGATGGCCACAAACCTGTCATAAGCCATAATGGCCAGGAGGCAGATGTCCAATCCTGAAAAGATTATGAAAAAGTTCACCTGTGTGATGCAGTCCTCATAGGTTATGACTTTGCTCTGGGTCTGGATGTTCCAGAGCATCTTCGGGACGGTGGTGGAGGTGATGCAGATGTCTACAAAGGACAGGTTGGCCAGGAAGAAGTACATGGGCGTGTGGAGGCGGGAGTCAGAGCTGACGGCCAGGATGATGAGCAGGTTGCCAAACACAGTGATCAGGTACATGGAGAGGAAAAGCCCAAATACGAGGGGCTGCAGTTCTGGACCCTCTGAAAATCCCAGAAGCAGAAATTCTGATATCCGTGTATCATTTCCTGGTTCCATGAGGTTGCACTGACCACGAGGAAAGACGATGGGAGACATCATTAATTTTCACCTGAACAGCATCACTCACATTGTTGCAATGCTACGATTTATATTTTGCTGTCAAGAAGTTGTAGTGAGGGTCAAACATATTCCAGGCCTTGTCTAGGCAATGAGTCTGGGAAATCAAAAGCCAGTATAATCCAGTGATGGAGAATGAACAGAAGGAAATAAAAATATCAGTAGGACATCAGAGGGTGTCAAGTTCTGTGAAGAGAACGAGAGTAGGTGTAAAGGAGAGCGTGGGTGCAAGTGTTATTTTGTAATTGGTGTTCAGTCAAGAACAGTGAACAAGGCGACATCTGAACGGAGACCTCAGGGAAAGGAAGGCGGGAGCCACGAGCATGTCTGGGGAAGTGTGTGCTGGCTGAGGGAATGGCCTCTGCTAAGGGCCCGAGGATGATCCTACTCTGAGCTATTTGGGTCCCAAACAGGAAGCATGTGTAGGAAGGGGAGTGAACAGGAGGAAATCAGAGACGGTGTGAGGCAATTTCAAGGAAATGGGCGCTGCTGGTTAACCCGCAAGAAAACAGAGTCACTCACCCACACTATGTGCTGCTTGTATTTTAGACTCTACTTGCGAAGTCTCCTGTAAATTGACATCGAGCCCTCCTGAGTACTGTGTGTTGATTGAGTTCTGGCTTCTGTATTCACCTTAGAACATATTAGACCGTGTACCCCTGTTCTGAGGATGAATCCCACTCCAAAAAGCATGCACACACACACACACACACATACACACACACCCCAAATCATTGTTTCTCTGGCTGTGTTCTTACCATGACTTCTTACCCCCAGCCCCCGTGATTAAGTTTGGAGGGAGTATAACTCAAGCTGGCCAGATCCATAATCATTCCCCTAAACAATGTAAAATGTTACCTGAATTCCAATGAACAAGTGTCCCATGAAGAAATAACATTGACAAGTCAGACTGGCATGTTCATTTTCTTACCTGTATTTGAAGTTTTTAATGTTTATTTATTATTGAGAGAGAGAGAGAGAGAGACAAAGCGTGAGTGTAGGAGGGGAGGAGAGAGAGGGAGACACAGAATCTGCAGCAGGCTCCAGGCTCTGAGATGGCAGCACAGAGCCCGACGCGGGGCTCGAACTCACAGACCGCGAGATCGTGACCTGAGCCGAAGTCAGACGCACACCCATCAGCCTTTGATAATACACAAAATCCCATGCAGGCTCCACGCTCGGCATGGAGACTGATGCATGGTTTGATCTCACGAACCATGAGATCATGACCTGAGTCGAAAGCAAGAGTCAGATGCTCAACGGACTGAGCCACCCAGGCACCACTGTCCTCCAATTTAGTTGGTGAAGGTTGTTTCCTAAAGGCTGGCACAGGTGGCTATCCATCTGATAGAAAATAAGGTTTCCCTAGTACGCACATTTTAACAATTCAGAGGGATTAGAGATCTTGAAGTAAAAGGAAACAGTACATTTTCAGTGAACGTGCATAAAAACGCAGATACAAGCCACAGGTGAGCAAAATCATTGTAATTAAGGCAGGAAAATCAGAAGTAAGAAGATAGATATATTTAGCTGTATAAAATTTAAATCATTTTGGGGACATAATATCCAACCCAAGACAATAAACGATAATCTGTGAACTTCATTTGAAATGCTGCTAGCTGCAGAATAGGCATAGACTTTATGGACATATAATAACAATAGACATGTAACAATGAACCTGGTGATCAAGTATGTACATATTGGCTCAAATTCAGTAACGGTTGAAGAAAACAAGATCTCTTGAGCTGACTGGGTTGAAATTTTTAAACAGGTAGAAACAAGAGATTCTCTAATTTTTCTGGGAGGAATGGGAACCACTGCGATGTTGAGAAAACAACCTGAAGACGCTAC
Organism: Panthera uncia; assembly: GCF_023721935.1. Lineage (NCBI taxonomy): Eukaryota > Metazoa > Chordata > Mammalia > Carnivora > Felidae > Panthera > Panthera uncia. The sequence goes on along the minus strand of NC_064816.1, from coordinate 10,111,179 downwards.
AAATGTGAAAACACAGATGTTCTTTAACTCAGAGATTCTCAGTCTCGGCACCCTTGACGTTCTGATCCAGACTGGTCTCTGTGCTGTGTGTCCTGGGCTTTGAACGTGTTTAGAGCATCCCTGGCCCTTCCTAACACCCCCCCCCCCACCATGTGACACCCAAATAAGTCATGTCCGCCTGAGGGACAGTGTTTCCTCCAGTGGAGAACCAGATTTTTCACATAACAATCTCAAAATATTTTTGTAGAATTGTCATAATAGCAATGCATCGAGAAAAGCTAGGAAAAGCTTTTGAAGTGTGAGTAGCACAGCCGTATCATGAAACATTATGCAGACATTGAAATAAAGAATCAGCCTTTCCCTAGTCGGTTGGAGACAAGTCCATGAGGTAGTTTTGAGGAAGAAGGAAGAGTGGACGCATGTAGAAGAAAAGACTACCCTAAAACCTAAAGAGCGTTTATGTTGCCCACAGCCCGCCATTCATTCATCCGTCTGGTTATGAATGTGTACGTGCGTCTAAGATAGGAAGAGAAGCTTTATGAGAACCTCACGCATAAAGACTTCCAGGAGGAGTGAAATTAGGGCAAGTTTCAAAACAACTGTGTGAAACGAAATTATGTGAGAATCTAAAAGCGACTCACAAAAGGCATAAAATGATTTAGTGGTATCGAGGTGGGTCACTGATTTCAGATCACACTTCCAAACACGTGGAAAGAAAAGAATGCGATAGAATCACCTTTATCACTGGGGAAGGAGCCGTATCTAAATGCTAAATATTTTCTTATCATGACATATGGATTCACATATGCTTATGGAGGGTAAAGGTGATCTTCAGTCAAATGTAAAGAAGCCGTGGTAGTCAGAGATAACGCAACTTCCAGAAATAGACCTTTTCACAAAGGGCCAAAAGGAACTGTAGGGAATAAGAGATGGGAAGGCACGTGGAAATGTGTATAGACAGTGATTTGTGAGCAATGTACAAAATGCCACGTATATTCCTTTTTGTTTATAGCAAGAATTTGCAAGTGAAGAGTATTAGTGACAGCTCAGTATAGGATAATGAAGTCAGGCAAATAAATAAATAAGTAAATAAGTAAATAAATAAATAAATAACAAGAGAGAACACAGTATAACCGAGTGACAGATTTGACCCCATATTACTAATGAACACAGTCCTATCTGTCTATGTCACAGTGCGTATATGTCTAGATGTACACAGTAGAACTCAATGGTAAACGGCAAAGTGGGGAAAATAACACCGAACACCCCATCCACTTCCTTTTTAGGAAGAATGCAATCAGAAATGGAAACAGCACCTCCCCGACTCCACTGTACACATGCAAAGACCCGTTAGAGATAATGTGTAAATGAGGCAACCAAGGAATAACTAACCCACAAACATAGTCAAGTTCGTAGATAATGAAATCACTGCAAAGCAAAGCTAGGTAACCATAGTTTTTACTTATCACATCATGGCGGTCATACAAATACCCAGAGCAAGAGCACGCTGTGAAAATACCGCACAATGTACGGAGAAGTTGAATCTCTATGTCGTACACATGAAACTTGTGTAACATGTATGAATATAGGAACAGTAGATGTAAATTAAAATCATTCACTTTTGATATTCTTTTTTTCCCTGTAAAACAGAAGATAAAAATGCATTCAGAAATCGAGTTAACTGATCATATACTTGTTCAGAAGAGAAGTGCCCCATGGTCACACATGACATCATGGATGAGCCTTAGGAACAATGTAGAGTCGGGGCGCGTAGGTGGCTAAGTCGGTTGAGCGTCCGACTTCAGCTCTGGTCATGATCTCACAGTCTGTGAGTTCAAGCCCCTCATCGGGCTCTGTGCTGACAGCTTGGAGTCTGGAGCCTGCTTTGGATTCTGTGTCTCCCTCTCTCTCTCTGCCCCTAACCCACTCGCATCCTGTCTCTGCCTCTCTCAAAAATAAATAAACTTTAAGAAAAAATTCAAAAAAAAGAAACAATGTAGAGTCTCACAGCTCACTATAGACTCGCGAGGAGACAAGCACAGCTCAGAACAATCCCCAACATACAATATCATTTGGTAATAAAAGCATTACATTAAATCATTTTCTTTTAAATGGCTTGTTATGCAGCAACGGCTAACTGATTCAATGATCACGGTGAACAGAAGTAAGGACAATTATAATCTGCTGCTGACTGTTCTTGGTATTTATTCTTATATTTGAAGCCTGCATTCATGGTACCTCTGTTATTTCAGTTTAGTTCAGACAACTGCATATAAAACCTCTCACTGAGAAGCACCTTAGTGGCTCAGTCATTCGAGTCTCCAACTCTTGATTTTTGCTCAGGTTGTGATCTCACAGTCATGAGATCAAGCCCCGTTCAACTAGGAGCCTGCTTAAGATTTTGTCTCCCTCTCTGCCTCTTCCCCTCTCTACTGCTCACTCCCCCTCTCCCTCTCTCTCTCCTCTCTCTAAAAAACAAACAAACAAAAACAACAAAAACAACAACAAAACAACTACCTCTCATTGAGGTTCATTTCCCCATAGCCAGGAAAGATTGAAAATGTATGCATTATTGTGTTGGAAAACTGGTGTCCCTGATTCACATGACCAGACAGGAATGCAAGCTCCCTCTTATGGCATCCCTTGAGCATAGAAGATGAATAGAATCCTGAGCCTGAGAAACATGTATAATGGAGGATAATGACCATTCGACACCCCTTTCATGGTTATGACAAAATTTAGAAGGAAGGGGGATATATTTCTTTTACAACAATGAAAGCAGTCATACCAAAGGCAGCGTAAAGATTTCAGGAAGAAACAAGGAGATAATTCAATAAAAGTAGAAAAATGTCAATCAGTCCTTCCCCCGTTTGGATAAGCCCCCTTACACATGGCCACCAATCCTCCATACTCCAATGAATAGACGTACAGCATGAAGAATAAATATTTTAAAGAGCACAATGTGCGATTTAAAACTCTGCTTCATTGGGATGGGCGCTAGATGTTGTATGTAAGTGATGAATCACGGAATTCACTCCTGAAACCAATATTGCAGGGTATATTAACTAACTAAAATTTAAATTGAAAAAAATAAAATAAAATTTTGCTTCATCATATTAAAGGGCATCTGGAGTCTAAGATCATATTCTAAAGTCAATGTATCTATTAAAGTTTATTGTTCCATGAAGACTTCTCTTGGACACGCGTATTTGGTGAACACTTGAGTAAGGAAGTGACTGTCGTACACATTGTGGACAACAAGGTACTAAGAGACCAGGATCCTAATGAGGAGAATGAAACCATCTATACGACACATTAATATATTAAGTGTCCGCTATTAAGAAGAGCAGTTAAGATACTGATATACAAAGGAGCTTCAGACTTATAAGCGAAAAAACGTAGCCTCAGATATTGTTCTACTTTAAAATCATATATATTTGTCATAAAGTGTGGTGGTTTCCGTAGGTGGCGTATCAATCATGACAGTTCTTTTTGTTTGTCTGTTTCAAGTTTTTATTTAAATTCTAGTTAGTGAACATGTACTGTAGTGTTGGTATCAGGAGTAGAATTTAGTGATTCATCACTTACATACAACACCCAGTGCTCACGCCAACACGTGCCCTCCCTAATGCCCATTGCCCATTTAGCCCATCACCCACCCAATTCCGCCCACCAATCCTAAGACATACAGAGAGCTAACCGGTGGTAATCGTGGCATTAAAAAAACACGTATGAAAGAAAAATGATTTGGTGTGATGCAGTCGTTTGAGAAAGATTATTTTTTAAAAACGTCTATGTTGCCTCAAGGTAAATGAACATTTCCAAAAATTTCAGATCCATGGTTGGAAATAAAATTCAGAAAGTGGGAAATACAAGGGAAAAATCTGTAGGATATCAGAGAGAGAAGAGTTTCATAGAGTGACTTACATACATGGCATATGGAAGTTGAGGACAAGGAAATAAACGGGAAGAGGAATACTACATCTACAGTCTGAATAAAGACCACAGTCTCTGACCCAGAGGCTTTGACCCCTGCAATCAGAGGCACTTCTTCAATCTTATGACGATTGGCCATGGAATGGTCTCCTTCCCAAAGAATGCTTTCAGAGCCCTTTTCATGTCTTTGTTCCTCAGGCTGTAGATGAAGGGGTTCAGCATGGGCGTGACCACCGTGTACATCACCGAGGCTGTGGCACTTGACCGTGAGCTGTGGGTAGCAGCAGAGCTCAGGTACACGCCGAGCATCGTACAATAAAATAAGGAGACAACCGATAGGTGAGATGCACAGGTGGAAAATGCTTTACACTTTCCCTCAGCTGAGGAGATCCCACGTATGGAGGAAACTATCTTACAGTAAGAGTAAAGGATCCCAATGAAGGGACCACCAGCCAACAAGACAGCTGCAAGATACATCACCACGTTATTAAGAAAGGTATCAGAACAGGCCAGTTGGAGCATCTGATTAAGTTCACAAAAAAAGTGGGGGATATGCAAGTGTGTACAGAAGGACAGCCGCAACATCATTAAAGTTTGTAACAGGGAATTCAGGACACACATGATCCAGGACACCAGAACCAGCAGCCCACAGAGCCGGGGGTTCATGATGATCGTGTAGTGCAGGGGGTGACAGATGGCCACAAACCGGTCATAGGCCATCACACTCAGGAGAAAGACATCCATCACAGCAAAGAGTATGAGAAAATAAATCTGTGTGATACAGCCTGCATAGGTTATGACTTTGCTCTGCGTCCGGATGTTCACCAGCATCTTCGGGACGGTGGTGGACGTGAAGCACATGTCTACAAAGGACAGGTTGGCCAGGAAGAAGTACATGGGCGTGTGGAGGTTGGGGTCTGTGCTGATGGCCAAGATGATGAGCAGGTTCCCAAACACAGTGATCAGGTACACGCAGAGGAAAAGCCCAAATATGAGGAGCTGCAGTCCTGGTTCCTCTGAAAATCCCAGAAGAAGAAACTTTGAAATTTGTGTTTCATTGCTTGGTTCCATGTGGTGGAGGTGACTTCTGGGAAAGAGGGAAATAAAATAACACAAATTTGTATTACTCACAAAATTGAAATGCTACTGTTTTTTTATTTTGCAGTCCAGAAATTCCTTTTAATATGTTGTGTACGGATATGGTCCCCTTTAGGGAATCATCGCTGCCACATCTGATATACTTTTTATTGTCAATCAGCTTCTTTCCTAAGAAATCATGTATTTTATACTTTTCCTGAGAAATGCTTCAATTATTCAGGGATATAAATTGAGTGCTGACCAGGTTTCAGGCACTATCTAGGCAATGAGTATAGAGTGCTGAAGAACAAAAATCCCTACAGCGATGGAGAAAAAATATGTAAGCAAAGAAGATAATTATACAACTATCTTTCTGATACAATTATCTTTTGATTATCTCACCTTCTTGATGGTGAGGTGTTCTGTGAAGAAATGGAAAACAGGGATAAAGCAGAGAGCAAATAGGGCATTTTATTTTAATGGCATTTAGGCAAATTCTGTACACAGGTGGCATTGGAACACAGACCTCATGTAAGACGGAGACATAGACACAGGGTTATGGGGGAAGGGTGTGCCTGGCAGAGGGAATGGCCAGAGCAAAGGCCCTGAGGAAGGTACTTGTTTCAAATGTTCAAGTGAGAAAGCAAAGCCAGCGCTGCAAGGGGAATGATCTTGAGGGACACTGATGACAGACTCTGTCACACATGTGAAGAGGGATGTGGCCTCTCTGCGACAACTGTGACCTCAAGGCACAGGGCCGTCCTTGTCCACACTGCCCCTCCCTCGGTATTCATCGTGCTGCAAAGCCATCCCATGAATTGACACAGATCCCCGTCTTGGTGCCTGCTCTTGACTGAGTTCTGGCCTGTGTATTGTGTCACCTTGGGATTGAGGAGTCCTGGCCCCTGTTGTGAGGACTGCTCACCCTCTACAAGTCACACATCTACAGGACACCATGGTCTTCTGGGTTGTGAATTTCCCTGTCCTCACAGCCCCCACATTCCTGGTTATGCTGGGAATGGATACAACCCAAGGAGACCCGATCAGCCATCTTTCCCCTGCAAAGTGTAGAAATGGTTCCCAGAAATGCTAATTCTTAAGCCTCCCCTGGACCAATCACCATGGAGCTCCATACTGGAATGTTAATTTTCCGCTGTGATTTACACCAGTGTAACAAAGTCTGCTCAATAAATGAAAGAGACAGAGGGTGAGATACAGAGGGAATGAAATCGATGAGGGAGAGCAATGATCTCATAAGCTGAGGTGGTCCCTGAGAGACTGTGAGGAAGAAATGTCTCCCTTGCTTCTCCCCTGGCTACATCCCCTGATGCCCAGCAAAAATAATACGAGAATGAAACAAACTTGTTTAAAAGACAGATAGTGATATATTCATGGTGTACTTGTACAAAACTATATAGATAAAAATATAAATAGATATAAATATTAACATGTCCGTTTATATTATACATCAAGAAAAACAAGCAAAGGGATAAACCAATACAATAAAAAAAAAAGAGGCTAGAGTGGGAGAGAGCCAAAGCATAAGAGACTCTTAAAAACTGAGAACAAACTGAGGGTTGATGGGGGGTGGGAGGGAGAGGAGGGTGGGTGAAGGGTATTGAGGAGGGCACCTTTTGGGATGAGCACTGGGTGTTGTATGGAAAACAATTTGACAATAAATTTCATATATTGAAAAAAAAAGTCAGGCATTTTTATATCAGGCCTAGAAGACATTTTCCTGTACCTCCTGCATCATTATATGACTGATTTATTTCCATGTGATTGATAGGGAATGAGGTTAGCCCCTTCTCCCTCTTCTTATGTGGCACCTTTTCATTGCTATTCCTGGGCTTTGAGTAAAGATCTCTCTCTCTCAAACCCAATGGACACCCTCTAATCCTCATTCTGGATCTCATCCAACATGCAAAGGACTCCCCAGACCATGCTCTGTAAATTCTGCCCACATCATGACAGTCTCAATGCTACACTGTAACATCCAGAAGAGCAGGGACTTTATCCTCTTTGTTCATTTCTGTTTTTCACCAACTTAGTTGAATATATGTTTACTATAAAAAGATATCAGGGGCACCTGGGTGGCTCAGTCAGTTAAGCGTCCGACTTCGGATCAGGCCACGATCTCATGGTCTGTGAGTTTGAGCCCTGCATCAGGCTATGGGCTGATGGCTCAGAGCCTGGAGCCTGCTTCCGATTCTGTGTCTCCCTCTCTCTCTGTCCCTCCCCCGTTCATACTCTGTCTCTCTCTGTCTCAAAAATAAATAAAAAACGTTAAAAAAATTAAAAATAAAAATAAAAATAAAAAAAGATATCAGACTATGAAAAGTTATAGAATGGAAAGAATGAAACGATCCAGAAACCAGGTTAAAATAGTAGCTTGAAAACAACTGTCATAAGCAAAGTCGTATGAAAAATAAAAGCAAACTGGAACAGATAATAATAGCAATCATTAGTAATACCGACACGGATTAATAACTAAATTGTGAAAGACTATGAAAGAATATGACATATAATGTCCCTAGAATGTTCTGGCCCATGGCAGATGCTCAGTTATTATTTGTCGAATGAATCAGGAATTAGGTCTCAGTATATAAGGACATTTACTATACGGCAAGGTCGTATTTCAGTTTCGTTGGGAAAAGATGAATTGCCAAGTAACAGCTAGAATAAATGGATATCTATCTGGAAAAACATTAAATAGGTCCCCTCCCTCAGACACATTACCGACACCAGAGGGATAATGACTTCAGTGTAAATGTAACCATACAATATATAGAACATCAAGAAAACTGCATATAACATTCACAGGTGGGAAAAACCACTAAAATAAAGCAAGAAACTCAGCAGTAAGAAGATAGGAATATTTAAATCAAGTTAAACATTTTGATGGTCAAAGAATGTTTCCAAAGTCAACTGGGAAGCAATGATCTGAGGAAATCTTTTGAAATGCTAAAAAAAAAGCAGGGGAGGGGGAATAGCATATGGCCATATAATAATCAGAAAGGTCATCAAATATATGACATTTGCTGAAATTGAGGGACAGATTAAGAAACAACAGGAAATGTCTTCTTCACCCAGGAACCTGGGGAAAAAACTTAGAGCAGTGTTACATTGTGTGTGGTTGGAACTTTTCTTTTAATCTTTATTTATTTTTGAGAGAGAGAGAGAGAGAGTGAAACTAGGGAGGGGCAGAGAGAGAGGGAGACACAGAATCCGAAGCAGGTTCCAGGCTCTGAGCTGTCAGCACAGAGCCCAACGTGGGGCTCAACCCCATGAGCTGTGAGATCATGACCTGAGCCGAAGTCGGACGCTCAACCGACTGAGCCACTCAGGCGCCCCTGTGGTTGGACTTTTATGCGGGTAGTCTTGGGGTTACAGTGAATTTGCTGGTGGAAAAGTGGGTGTTACAGGTTGAAGGCAGGACCTGAAAGCAGCTGTATTACAAATATTCATATTTTTAATGCAGGGTTTCTACATCTCTGCCGATGGACATCCTGGCCAGAGCCTGCCCAGTGCTGAGGTCTGTGTATCTTAGGATGTTTAGAGCATCCCTTTCATGATAAAGAATATGAAGGACTCTCAAAAGTGTTAGTAGCAGCCATTCTGCGAAACTGGCACAGTCGCTGACTAAATACATTCATTACTTACGCAAGCAAATAAACACAGTGATCACTTGCTCTGGACTAAGTTGAATTGGCCCCCAGGTGGTGATGGATTAATGTTCTCGGACAACCCTGTCATCCACGGTGCACGGGGCTGTTGGACTCACCTGGCTGGGTGTCTGACGGGAAGGTCTCCGCGTGAAACTGAATTCCTCCCAGGACAGCAGGTAACAGGGACGAAGGCTCTGTCCTCAGCGGAGACAGCAGGGGGGACTGAAGCATCAGTCCCCAGCCAGAATTAGGACTCAGAACGAACAGACCAAAACCACTCGCCTTCCTGTCCAAGGTTGCACAGGCTGACAGGAGACCAGACGGTATTACACCTCCCTGTATCTGCTCATTAGGCGCATTTCCCTCCTTAGAGGTTACTCCAACCTCTAAGCGTATGATTCCCAATGGAAAGCTGCTCTGGACATAAAGGATTTCTTCCTGATGAATCTCAGTTCCCAAAAGACTAGGTTAGAGATCAAGTGAATGCAGTTCTTTTCTTTTTTCTCCTTTTCCCTGAACTTGCCCTCTTCCTGTTATGTAAATCTCCTAGCACGTTATCTCAGCTCGGAGTTACACTTTTCTCCAGCTCTAAGAAGGAAGAACACACGGGGATTAGGTCTCTCTAACTTCAAAACCTTGACTGGTCTTGGGGACCCAGCCCTTCCATCTCCAGTGTCTCCTCTTCTCCTTCCCCTCCCCCTCTTCATCTTCCTCCTCCTCCTCCTCCTCCTTCTTCTTCTTCTCTTCCTCTCCTCCCCTCTCCCTCCCCCTCCTCCTTCTCCTCCTCCTTCTTCTTCTTCTTCTTCTTCTTCTTCTTCTTCTTCTCCTTCTTCTTCTTCTCCGCCTCCTTCTCCCCCTCCCCTCCTCCTCTTCCTCATCCTCCTTCTTCTTCTTCCTCTTCTTCTTCTTCTACTTCTTCTTCTCCTTCTTCTCCTTCTCCTCCTCCTCTTCTTCTTCTCCTTCTCCTCCTTCTCATCATTCTCCTTCTCCCAATCCCCCTCCTCCTCTTCCTCCTCCTCCTCCTCCTCCTTCTTCTTCTTCTTCTTCTCCTCCTCCTCTTCCTCCTCTTCCTCCTCCTTCTCCTCCTCCTTCTTCTTCTTCTTCTTCTTCTTCTTCTCCTCCTCCTTCTTCTTCTTCTCCTTCTTCTTCTCTTTCTCCTTCTTCTTCTTCTCCTCCTCCTTCTCCTTCTCCCCCTACCCCTCCTCCTCTTCCTCCTCCTCCTTCTTCTTCTTCTTCTTCTTCTTCTTCTTCTTCTTCTCCTTCTACACCTCCTCTTCTTCTTCTTCTTCTTCTTCTTCTTCTTCTTCTCCTTCCTCTATTTTCTTTGTCTTCTTCTATTGGAGAAAAAGTACCAGGGAGGGGCAGAGAGAGACAGGCAGAGAGATAATCATAAGCAGGCTCCTCACTCTCAATGCAGAACCTGATGGGGGCTCAATCTCTAGGTTCCTGAGATTGGGACCTGAGCCAAAATCAAGAGCCAGTTGCTCAGCCAACTGAGTCACCCAGCATCCCTAGTGTCTATTCTTTAAAAAAATATATTTTAATGTTTATTTATTTTTGAGAGACAGAGAGAGACAGAGCATGATCAGGGGAGGGACAGAGAGAGAGAGGGATACAGAATCCCAAGCAGGCTCTGGGCTCTGAGCTATCAGCAGAGAGAAGCACAGAGAACTGGGTTCTTCTGATAAACCTTGGGTTCTACACACACTGGCTTCAAGACACTTTTGCCATCACAATTAGGAATTTCTTACATTATCACAAAGTAAAAGCTGTCAGTTGGTCCCTTGTTATTAAATGTTTAATTATAACAGATGTATTTAAATATTTTATGTACTACAATGTGAGCTTGACATCTCATAGGGATAGTTGGATTCAATTTTTATAAACATACCCAAGGAAGTACATTTATGAGCTCCATTCTACATTGTAGAAATGGTGCTTGGTCATGTCTAGTCATCTGTCTAAATTTATACCTGAGTATGTGGTGACCCTTGAGTTTGATTCTGTCAGGATGCTTCTAGTTCTCAAATTCTGGGGCAGTGGTTTGCAGCCAGAAATGAATTTTCCCCTGGGATGTCTGTCAAGTCTGAAGGGAAGCTGCCAAACACCTACAATTCAAAGGGAAGCACCCCCTAAAATATTATCCTGCCACAAATGTCAATCATAAAAGGTGAGAAACCCGGCTACACTAGCAGTTCTCCAATTTCAATGTGCATGTAAATTCACACAGATCCCACTACAAATGCAGAATCTGATCTCCCATCCTGGGTGGCCCAGAGATTCTGCATTTCTACCAGCTCCTGGGTGATACTAAACTGTGGGTCTGGGTCTGTGGGCCACTCTTTGATTAGCAAGGCTGGGATCTTGTGTTAAACACAGGTGTAGGTATTTTTAAGTCTTCTGCACCAAATGGTGTCCTTGCATGCATGTAATTTTGAAGGAATAATGTATTCACTCTTTCTTCAGTCTGTGTCAATTCTGTGCTTATTGCTTTTATAAGTGACAAAAATAATACATTTATGAAAAACACTTTGTAGTGGGTAGAATAAGGCCCTTCCAAATATGTCCGCATCCTAATTCCCAGGACCTTTAACATGTTATTTTTGATAGCAACATAGGATTAAGGTAGCAGACTAAACAGGGCTGTAAATTAGCTGCCATGGAGATAAAAGGATCAGCTGTGATTCTCTAGGTGGGGCTAGGGTAGTCAGGAGGGTCCTCCAAATGTTGAGGATGGAGACAAAAGAGTTGATGTCAGAGATTTTGAGAATGCTCTCCTGCTGGCTATGAAGGTGGCAGAAGAGCCGTGAGCCAAGAAATGCAGGTGGCCAGCAACAGAGACTGCAATTGGAAAGGAAACACATTCTCCCCTGAGCCTCCAGAAGGACCACAACCTTGCAGACACCTTGCTATTAGCCCGACGAGACTCCTTCAAAGCTTCTGACTCCAGAACTGTAAGAACCTGTATGTGTTTGTCTTCAGCAGTTAGTGTGGGAATGTTTTTTTTTTTTTTTTGAGACAGAGAGAGACAGAGCATGAACGGGGGAGGGGCAGAGAGAGAGGGAGACACAGAATCGGAAACAGGCTCCAGGTTCCCAGCCATCAGCCCAGAGCCTGACGCGGGGCTCGAACTCACGGACCGTGAGATCGTGACCTGGCTGAAGTCGGACGCTTAACCGACTGCGCCACCCAGGCGCCCCGGGAATGTTTTATAACAGCAGTAGGAATCTCACAGGGACATAGTCAATAAAATTACTTGAGGGAACCGAGTTTAAACTTCTCCATTCATCAGCTTCCCTTGGTTAAGGTCAAATGACATTTAAAGAACCCACATTATGGAGAAGAAATTAAATCAATTTGGAGATATTCTGCCTAGCACCTGGTAGAGTGAATTCCTGGGGCATAAATGTGAGTGTGGTCTGACTCTGATGCTTTTGAGGTAGCGAGATAGGCAAGCAACTCATGATCAAAATTTAGGTCACTCACATCTTCTTTATCCATTCATCAATCCACAGACATTTGGGCTCTTCCCATAACTGGCTATTGTTAATAACACTGCTATAGACATTGGGGTACATATGCTCCCTAATGGATCAAGAGGATGTGGCATAGATATATATATGTGTGTGTGTGTGTGTGTGTGTGTGTGTGTATGTATAATGGAATATTACTCAGTGATCAAAAAGAATGAAATCTTCCATTTGCAACAACGTGGTTGGAACTAGAGTGTATTATGCTAAGCAAAATATGTCAATCAGAGAAAGATAAATATCATATGATTTCACTTATATGTGAAACTTAAGAAACAAAACCAATGAACATAGGGGAAGGGAAGGAAAACTAAGATGAAAACAGAGAGGGAGGCAATTTATGAGACTCAAAAATACAGAGAAGAAATTCAGGGTTGTTGGAGAGGAAGTGGGTGGGGGAGGGGCTAAATGGGTGATGGGCATTAAGGAGGGCGCTTGTTGGGACGAGCACTGGGAGTTATATGTAAGTGATGTATCACTGGGTTCTACTCGTGAAACCAACACTCCACTGTATGTTAACTAACTTGAATTGAAATAAATAAATGTAAGGTGTGCTTGGGTGGCTCAGTCAGTTAAGCATCCGACTTCGGCTCAGGTCATGATCTCACAGCTCTTGAGTTCAAGCCCCATGTCGGGCTCTGTGCTGACAGCTTAAATTCTATGTCTCTGCCTCTCTCTGCCCCTCCCCAGCTCAGGCCATCTCTCTCTCTCTCTCTCCCCCTCTTAAAAATAAATAAAAATATTGAAAAATACAAATTATTTGGTTTTTTATCTGTAATATTTTATTATGTGTCTCTAAAAGAACTCTATTTTTGGCATGCCTGGGTGGCTCAGTGGGTTGAGCATCCAACTTTGGCTCAGGTCATGATCTTGTGGTTGACAATTTCAATCACCACTCAGGCTCTGTGAGATTATGTTTTTTTCACTTTTATGTCTGAAATTCCTTTCTATACCAGTATCTTAACTGCTCTTCTTAATAGTGGACACTTAATATATTAATGTGTCTTCTAGATCGGTTTTATTCTCCTCATTAGGATCCTGGTCTCTTAGTACCTTGTTCCACAATGTGTACAACAGTCACTTCCTTACTCAAGTGTTCACCAAATATGCATCTCCAAGAAAAGTTTTCATGGAGCAACAAACTTGAATAAATAGATTGACTTTAGAATATGATCTCAGACTCTAGGTGTCCTTTCATATCCTGAAGCAAAATTTTATTTTAATTACTTTTTAAAATTTAAATTATAGTTAGCTTTGTTGAGTCCAAAAAAATGTTCAGATACAAAGTTGTACGTATATATTACATGTGTTTATTTCAAATAATCACATATACGCATATATACATAAACACAAAACCACTTAAAAGAAATCTTATCTGAGTACAGTTGGCAAGAATGTTGCATTAGTTTCAGGAGCACAAGGTAGTGATTCAACGTCTCTGCCCATTACGCGGTGCTCGCCACAAAGGTAGCTGCTGTGTATTATCACACAAACCCATCCAGTATCATTGACTGTATTCCATACCCCGTGCCTTTTTTCCCCAAGTCTCATTCATTCCATAACTGGAAGCCTATATCTCCCACTGCCCTTCACCCATTCTGCCCATCCCCCCACGTCCCCTCAGGCAAACCATGAGTTTTTTTTCTCTGTATATGTAGGTCTCATTCTGCTTTTTTGTGTGTTTGTTTATTCACTTAAATTTTTTTTTAATGTTTATGCATTTAATTTTGAGAGAGAGGTGTGGGGAGAGGCTGAGAGAAGGAAAGACAGAGAATACCAAGCAGCCTCATGTCAACACAGATCCTGACATGGGGGTTGAACTCACAAAATGTGAGATTGTGACCTGAGCCAAAATCAAGAGCAGGTGCTTAACCAAGTCAGCCATCCAAGAGCCCCATCTTTATTCATTTTAAATGTAAACCCATACATAATCTCTTATTTTATGTTGAAAGGAAACTTAAGAGAAAGTTGAAGGTGTAGGTATTAAAAGAGTAAATGTTTGAATTAATATGCATTTAAAAGAATGAAGATGTGTAGACACAAAGATTTCAAGATAGATATAAATGATAGACACAAAGATTCCAAGACAGACATAAATGATAGACATACATTTAAAGGATGAATTACTTTTCTGTCATAATGCCTCCAAGACGTCAAAATCTGAAGCATGCTTGCAGTTACATACTGAGAAATTCTCTACCAGCTAAAGAGGAAGTATACCTGTAAATTGATTTTAAATCTCCTTTTCTACTTAGAGATGAGATTACGATGCAAAATGCCTTTACTCAGGGGAAACTCCGTGAATGAAAGGAGAACCCTAATCCCAGATTCTTATCAAAATTTCAATGGAACAACATTTGTCGTTAAGTCCTAACGCTGATGTAAAATAACTACATTGGTGTTTTAAAACGCATTTATGTTCTTACATTCGATGGATCAGAAGCCTGAAGTGGCTCACCTTGGTCTAAAATGAAAATGATTGCAAGGCCTGATTTCTTCTCAAAGCTACCGGGAAGAACCTGTTTCCTTTCCTTTCCAAGCTCATATTATACTGCAAGAAAAAAAACCTCACCATATTTCATATAATTAAAAAAGTCTTTACAAAGAGGGGCTGAACAGCAGCTCTTAATTGTGATGTGGTATGAAAGTCCTAAAGGTGTGCAAATGTGTCATGAAGCTGCGGTACGTAGTGCTCAGGGTCCGTATGAAGGAGCTTTTTTCTCCTCCTTGTTGAAAAGGAAAACCGGAATGTTGTGTAGATGGCAAGACTGTATCTCCAACACAAGCCAACAGCTCGGAGATCCAAGGGAACTAATCCACACAGATTGCTCAGTCCTAGACTTGGGTGAAACATTGACATAAGCATTGGGAGTCGCTGCTGGGAGGTCTGAAGTCTGAGAGCAGCGGACTCCATGAGGAAGGAATACTCAACACTGGGGTCACGCAGTTATAACCTGGTCTATTGGGAACACAGAACCTCCAGAAAAATTTCCTTTGTGTCCAGACCAGTGTCCCCCAGGGAAATCATGTGCTGCTCCAAAGAGGAGGAGGAGGGGAACGTGCCTCATGAACAGACAGAGGAAACTATAAATACTTCCTGTGCACACCCACTGCCTGTGCCACCGTGGGCTGACGGGACCAGGTTGTTGCTGTGGAGTCGAAAGCTTGACTGGGAGACCCATGCTAGCCTCCGTTCTGCAGTCTTGTGTGGGGACAGAGTTTAGTCACCACCAATAACCATCCAGGAGGGATCCAGACGGCCACATGGACACCTCTCCCTCAGAGCTCCCAGCCAGGTGAGTCTGAGAGCTTGGCAAGACCTGGAGGAAAGGGTCAGAGAGAATCAAAGGCAGGCGCATTTACCTGAGGTCACCTGACAGCCACCAGCCTAGCCCAGAACGTGGAGATCTCTATGGCCATGTACTTGCCTGATCATGCCCTTCTGAAAAACTACAGTGAACAAGGTCAGAGAGGGCCCCGCTCCTTTGGTACTTGCCTTATAATGGTAGAGTCACAGGACTATGAAAAAATTTTGTGTGGTGTAAGAGCCTCAGGCAGAAATCTTACGGAGATGGTGACTCAGAGCCACAATGGTTGTCATGGTATGTGCAGAACTTTGTAGCGCAAGGTCTGAACAGAACTTTGCATGTTGTGCAAACCAGACACAGGACCAGAGTGTGCCCAACACTCGGCCAAAAAGATCACAACACAAAGCCCAGGAAAAACAGAGAAAAGACGCCATGTCTAAAAAGTGAAAGGGACTTGTCCCACCTTCTCTAAGATCACAGGACATCCAATTGGTCAAAGAAATAGCAAAGTCTCAAGGTGCTTTTTCAAAGAAAAAGCAAGTCTCTTACCTTCCATTATGACCTGCCCAACTTTTGCTGTGCTTTGCATATTTCCTGTGCCGAAGGGTGGATTTATTCCCTTAGCACACTTTTCTCTTGGAGCATTCACTCTGTAAGACGATGCACACCCTGAAGATCCCACTAATGTCGTCTTGTGACTGCATTTAATTTTGCTCCTTACTATTTTTGCTGGGCATCAGGGTGGTAACAAGGATTGGAATGTTGTCAGAACCAGGGATGCTCTTTCTTCTTCATGGCCCCTCAGATTTCAGCGACCACCTGAGCCATTAGATCTTTTCTGCCACTTCCATTTTATTTCACTTTCTTGTTTCCCTCTCTCTCTCTGATTTTGAGAAGATTGTTTGTGTTTCTTTAAATACAGGAAAGGAAATGAGCATGCCAGTCTGACTTGTCAATTTTATTTGTTCATGTGAAACTTACATCATTTGCAGGAATGATAATGGATCTGCACATCTTGAGTTATACCCACTCTGAACTTAATTGTTGGGGTTGGAGTGAGAAGTCATGGTAAAAACACAGCCCAGGGATCACTAATTTGGGGTGTGTGTGTGTGTGTGTGTGCCTTGTGAAATGACATCTGTCATCAAAGCAGGGGACATGGTCCAATATATTCCAAGGTGATTCTTATAATATAGAAGCCAGAACTCAATCAACACGCCATATTCTAGAGAGCTCTATGTCAACTTACAGCAGACTTTGCAGGTAGATTCTAAAATACAAGCAGTACATATTGTGGGTGAGTGACTCCTTTCTCCTGAAGGGGAACCAGCAACGAGGCCACCTATTTCTTTGAAATTGCCTGACACGATCTCTGATCATTTTCCTGCTCATTCCCCTTCCCATACATGCTTCCTGTTTTGGACTCAAATAGCCCAAGGTAGTATCATCCTCAGGGCCTTAGCTGAGGCCATTCCCTCTACCATCACACACTTCCCCACACAGGCTCTGGGCTCCTGCCTTCCTTCCCTGCAGGTCTCTGATCAAATGTCACCTTGTTTACTGGTCTTGACCAAACACTGACTACAAAATAGCACTCCTATCCACGCTCTCCTTTATATCTGCTTCTGTCTCTTCATAGCACTTGACACCCTGTGATGTCTTATTAATATTTGTATTTGATTCTACTCATTCTCCATCACTAGATTATACTGGCTTTTGGTTTTCAGTATCCGTGCTCATGGCCTAGACAATGCCTGGGACATGTTTGACCCTCAGTACATATTCCTCCAATGCAGGAAAGATATTCTTAGTAAAACAGTAAAATGCATGACCTCTGCTGGGGAGTGTGGAGAATGAGACCAAAACACCTAATCTGATGTGAAACAGGAGGGAATCTCTTCATAAGGAAAATCCTTTGTGGACACAAGGGACAAGATACTGAAATGAACTTCTTGACTGCACAATATAAATGGTAGCATTTCATCTATGTGAGTAAACTGTTCATGTGAAAATTAATGATGTCCTTTGCCTCTTTCTGGGGGTCAGTGCAACCTCATGGAACCAGGAAATATTACACGGATATCAAAATTTCTTCTCCTGGGATTTTCAGAGAGACCAGAACTGCAGCCCCTCCTGTTTGGGCTTTTCCTCTCCATGTGCCTGATCACTGTGTTTGGCAACCTGCTCATCCTCCTGGCCGTCAGCTCTGACTCCCACCTCCACACGCCCATGTACTTCTTCCTGGCCAACCTGTCCTTTGTAGACATCTGCTTCACCTCCACCACCGTCCCAAAGATGCTCTGGAACATCCAGACCCAGACCAAAGTCATAACCTATGAGGACTGTATCACACAAATGAACTTTTTCATAACCTTTGCAGGGATGGACGACTTTCTCCTGAGTGTGATGGCCTATGACAGGTTCGTGGCCATCTGTCACCCACTGCACTACACGGTCATCATGAACCCCCGGCTCTGTGGACTGCTGCTTCTCGTGTCCTGGATCATGAGTGTCCTGTATTCCTTGGAACACACCTTAATGGTGTTGGGGCTGTCCTTCTGTACAGAGGTAGAGATCCCCCACTTTTTCTGTGAACTCAATCAGATGATCCAACTTGCTTGTTCTGACACCTTTCTTAATAACGTGGTGATGTACCTTGCAGCTATGCTGCTGGGTGGTGGTCTTCTTGTCTGGATCCTTTACTCTTATTCTAAGATAGTTTCCTCCATATGTGGGATCTCATCAGCTCAGGGCAAGTATAAAGCATTTTCCACCTGTGCATGTCACCTGTTGGTTGTCTCCTTATTATACTGTACGATGCTTGGTGTATACCTTAGCTCTGCTGCTACCCAGAACTCACGGTCAAGTGCCACAGCCTCGGTGATGTACACGGTGGTCACGCCCATGCTGAACCCCTTCATCTACAGCCTGAGGAACAGAGACATAAAGAGGGCTCTGAAAAGAATCCTTGGGATTCAGTGTTATAAGAACCAATCATCCAAAGGCTGAAGACACGCCCATGATTGAAGGGCTCAAATCCTCAGAGCCAGGAACTGCCAATCTTTGACAGACTGTGGAAGTAGGATCTACTCCTTCTATTTCTTTCTTGGCATTTCCATTTGTTTGATCAACTTTTCTCTACATTTAAGGAACTCACATTATTAAGCTTCTGCTGTGACTGAAATACAGACAGTTTCTCCGTTGTCTATTTTCAGACCTCCCCAAAGTTTACCCCAACCTTGGGTCACAAATGCCTGAAATTTCTGTATCTCACATGGGACTAGTTGGATTTTTAAAATTAATTTCATCTCAAATGACTTATACCATGCCGGGTAAATTTCCCCTAGATTTCCTGAGATCATTATCATGAGTTATACCCTTCATACGGAAAAAAGCTACACTTGATCAGTAAGCCATTTCCATCATTTTACTGTCAAGGAGAATACAAAAGCACAGTTTCCACCTTGTGTCTCAGTCTTTTCCTTCACTTCCTTTAGGACTCCACCTGATGATGTGGACTCTAACACTGTTCCATTCAAGCCTCAGGGAATTCACACCCGGCTCTGGCTAGGAATGCCCAAGCACTCTCCCGTGCCCATGTGCTTGTCCACACTCCCACAGACCTTTCCCTGACCACAGCCTATGCCTTGGCCACACCAGCCCTTGGGTTCTTATTGTGATTGCAGGACACATGTCAGCAACATCTATCGGAGAACTCTAATAACCCCAGGTTTATTACTCATGTATGCTGGAGGGCACAGGGGATGGTTAAAAGCCATTCTGGGAGGTCTCAGAAGGGGAGAGAGGGTCAAGAGGAAGAGAGAGACAGAGAGCTGCTGAGGGATCTGTCTTTCTCAAGGACCACAGCCAGGGTGGGAAGCTGGTGTTGGGTTCACACGTTCTTGGAGAATTGTATTGAGTAGAATGTGTGTGCTGAAGGGGAAAAGCTGATTCACTCATGTATCAGTCTCTAGTTTATAAAGGGCTTTCTGAAGAGGTGCTTTGTGACTGGGGGTAGCCGAGGGCTTATCTGGTGATTGTGGAACACATCTGATGATATGTTTATTCAACATGGTTGTGTTCGAAACGGACCCAGGGAAAATACGTCATTTCAGTCCCTTGCACTAAACATGCCCTTATGCTTTGTAAGCGTTCTCTTGGTTTTATTCTGTTATTCACCTCGGGGTCCAGATTTCCTACCATAGTCACGGGAAAACCTGATTAGCTAATGTAGATCTCCCAGTGGAGTGTACTTGGAAAGGCAAATTTGAATAAACAGTTCGACCTGATATGTTCTTCATATCGACCTGACCATAAATATGAGGAGGCAAACATTTGAAACACTCATTTCGTGACACACAAAATATTTCTCTCATTTTTTAAAAAAATCACAGTTCGTGCTATGCACCTATTTATTAAAGCATGGAAGATGGTGTTCACCACTGAGGGAGTTTGTTCATCGAGGCGCAGGATTGCTTAGTGTCTTCTACGTTTTATCACTGAATTATCTTCCTGTTGTTGCTTGAAAACTTCAAATGCAATCCGCTCATGTGATTTTTGCATTGTTACACGAAATAGCTTCCTTTTCCTGATATATGTCACAAATTCCACGGGATGGCGAATGCACAGTATCAGCACCATCTATATAATACATCCTTTCTGCTCTGAAATGTCTTCCACCTGCTTGACCAGAGGACGCTTCACCCAAGAACTGCATGTCCTGCTGGGGTGTGGTTCAGGGTCCCCAGTTCTTCCGCACAAATGGGCACGTCCTTCAAATCGCCCAAGCTGACGAGCAGCCCTGTTCATTCTGCTGCATAAATTCCTCTTTGTTCTAAAAAAAATAATAAAACGTTAAAGGAACTGGAGATTAGGTTGTGGGCATATCTGATGGTGCCTTATTCTCCTTAGCGTAAAGGCTTGTTCATCAGGGTATTATTTTGGTTCACTTATAAAAGCAAGAAACACAGATTTCACACAGCCTGAAGAATGAGCGAATACACGATCCTTTCACAATTACAGGCACGCAAGGACAAGATTTGGTGCAGAAGCCTTCACGCTACCTACTCTTATCTCTAACACAGGATTATCTTCTTGCTAATCAAACAGTGGTCCTCAGACTCAGACCTGCACTTCAGCTCACCCAGGAGCTTGGAGAAATGCAGAATCTCTAAGATTTTGCACTGGTAGTGGGATCCGTGTGGATTCACGGGCACAGTGAAGTTGGAGACATGCTGGTCTAGCTGGGTTTCTCACCATTTATGGTGGACATTGGCGGCAGGATAACAGGAATTTGGGGGTGCTTTCCTGGGGACTGTAGGTGTTTGGCAGCTTCCCTTCAGACTTTGACAGACGTCCCAGGGGAAAATTCACTTCTGGCTGAGAACCACGGCCACAGAGTTTGAGGACCAGAAGCATCCTGACAGAGTCAAACTCAAGGGACACCACATACTCAGATATTCAATTTGGACAGATGACTAGACATCACCAAGCACCATTCATACATCGTAAAATGTAGTTCATAACTATACCTCCTCAGGGATAAGATTTTATAAAGATTAAATCCAAACTCCCTGTGAGATGTTAAGCTCACTTTATAGTACATAACTAGATCTTAATACATCTGTTATATTTAAGGACGATTTTATAACAAGGGACCAAATGACAGCTTTTAACATCTTATAAAACAAGTGACAGAAAAAGTGTCTTGAAGCCAATCTCTGTGGCACCCAAGTTTTATTATCAGAAGTCATTTCTCTGCTTTATTATTTTTTCTTTTTTTTAATATATGAAATTTATTGTCAAAATGGTTTCCATACAACACCCAGTGCTCATCCCAACAAGTGCCTTCTTCAATGCGCATCCCCCTCTCTCCCCTCTCCCCCACCCCCCATCTACACTCGGTTTGTTCTCAGTCCTCAAGAGTCTCTTATGTTTGCCTCCCTCCCTCTAACTTTCTTTTCCCCTTCCCCTCCCCCATGCTCTTCTCTTAAGTTTCTCAAGATCCACCTATGAGTGAAAACATACGGTATCTGTATTTCTCTGCCTGTCTTCTTTCACTTAGCCTAACACTCTCTAGTTCTATCCATGTTGCTGCAAATGGCAGGATTTGATTCTTCCTCATTGCCATGTAGTATTCCATCGTATATATAAACCACAACTTCTGTATCCATTTGTCAGTTGATGGACATTTCGGCTCTTTACATAATTTGGCTGTTGCTGAAACTGCTGCTCTAAACATTGGGATGCACGTGCCCCTGTGCATCAGCACTCCCGTGTCCTTGGGTAGATTCCTAGCAGTGCTGTTGAGAACAACAGTAGACACTGGGTCGCCTCGTGGGCTCAGTGGGTTCATCTTCCGTGTCTTGATTGCGGCTTAGGACATGACCCCATGGTCTGGAACTGAGCCCCCAGATTGCTTCTGCACTGAGCATGGAGACTGCTTGGGATTCTCTCTCTCCCTCTTTCTCTGCCTCTCTCTCTTAAAATAAATAAATAAACATTTAAAAAGCTTCTCTCTGTCCTTCTCTCCCATCTTCCTCTCCCCCACTCATGCTCTCTCTCTCCCTCTCTCTCAAAAACAAACAAAGAGACAGACAGACACACAGCACTAGAAATGCTACAGCTGGGTCCCTAGGACAGGCAATGCTTGGAAGGCAAAGAGGACTAATCCCGGAGGGTTCCTTGGTCTTAGACTTGGAAAGTGTGTCTCGGCTGAGATAAGGTGCCACAAGATTTACACATCAGGAAGGGGACAAGTTCAGGGAAAAGTGGAGGAAAAAAAGAACTGCATTCACTTGGTCTCTGACCTAGTCTTTTGGGAACTGAGATTCACTAGGAAAAAGTACTTGTGTCCAGAGCAGTTTTCCACTTGGGAATATGAGATCAGAGGCTGGGGTACCAAGAGGGAAATGAGCTAATGAGCGGATACGGGGAGCTGTAAATACTCTCTGGTCTCCTGTCAGCCTGTGCGAACTTGGATGGGAAGGGACAGGGTCTCCCTCTGTTCTTCCAAGCCCTAATTATGGCTGGGGGCCCATGCTTTACTCCGTCCTGCTGTCTCAGCTGACAACAGAGCATTAGTCCCTACTATCTGCAGTCCAGGGAGGCATTCAGACTTGTCACAAGGAGACCTTGTCAGACACCCCAGCCAGGTGAGCCCAACGGCCTGGTACGCCGTGGATGAGAGGGTCAGAAGAATGGAAGCCAAGTTCATTAACCTGTCTTGGCCTGAGAGCCCATTCAACTTAGTGCAGGAGGGGTGATCGCTGTGTTCATTTGTTTGTTTGATTAAGTGATGTATTTATTCAGTGGCTGTGTCAATTTCACAGAGGGATGCTCACATTTTCACTGATCTTCCATATTCTATTCTTTTAACTTACTATTAAGGCAATGACAGTTTATTTTACCTCCCAGTGTCTCAGGAGCCACACAAGTTTATTAGATAATTGCTCTGACTCATCCATTTCATTCACTGCCCTCCCCCCGACTCTCTGCCTCGCTGTCTGTTGAACAGACTGTTTTATGTTTGTGAAATCACAGCAGAAACTTGCCATTCCAATATGGAGCCTCAAATTCATTTGTCCGTGGGAGGCTTAAGTACTGGCATTTCTGGGAACCATTTCTATACTTTGCAAGGAAAAGATGTCTGATCTGGCCTCCTTGGGTTGTGTCCATTCCCAGCATACCCGGGATGGTGAGGTCTGTGAAGACAGGGAAATACACAACCCAGGAGGCCATGGTGTCTTGTGACTGGTGAAGGGTGAGCAGTCCTCAAAAAGTTAGAGAGGGAGGGAGCCAAACCAGAAGAGACTCTTAAAAACTGAGAACAATCTGAGGGTTGATGGGGGCGGGAGGAGGGGGAGGTTGGGTGATGGGTATTGAGGAGAACACCTGTGGGGATGAGCACTGCATGTTGTATGGAAACCAATTTGACAATGAATTTCATATTTTAAAAAAAGGGGGGCCAGGACTCAGAAATCCCAAGATGATGCAATACAGGGGCCAGAACTCAGTCAAGAGAAGGCACCAAGAAGGGGATCTGTGGCAACTCATGGGACGCCTTGAGACAATGATGTATACAGAGGGAGACATAGCGTGGGCAAGGACGGCCCTGTGCCTTGAGATCACAGTTGTAGCAGAGAGGCCACTTTTCTACCCACAGTGACAGCGTCTGTCATCAGTCTCCATCAGGCTCATTGCCCTTACAGCACTGGCTTTGCTTTTTGCCTTGAACTTCTGAAACAATAGTTTCCTTGGGGCCTTTGTACTGGCCATTCCCTCTGCCAGGTAAAGGCTTCCCACATAATCCTTTCTGTCTTATATGTGTTCTGTGTTACAATGTCACCTGTTTGCAGAATTTGCCTATATAATCACTAAAACAGAATGCCTTATTGGCTTCCTCTTTATTCCTGCTTTTCTTTTCTTCACAGCAGCCCTCACCATCTGAAAAGTTATAGAATTCTCTTGTTTGCTTATATATTTTTTCTCCATGATTCTAGGGATTTACTTTCTTCACCACACCCTATGCTCATTGCCTGAAACATGGTCAACGCTCAATTTATATTCTTGAATACTTGAAGAATTTTCAGTGAAATTATAAAAAATATCATTTCTTCCAGAAGAAACTTTTTAGCAAAAAAAAAAACCTCCATCAATGTGGCAGAAGGAATCCCTTAATGGGGGCCATATCTATACACAACATATTTAAATGAATATCTGGGGGCACCTGGGTGGTTCAGTCGTAGAAGCGAACAACTCTTGATTTCGGCTCAGGTCTCCACCATAAGCCAACATTTGGAGATCCGAGGGATCTAATCCAGACTGATTGCTTAGTCTTAGACTGTGGGAAAATCTTAAAATCAGGGTTGGGATTAGGTGCTGGGATATTTGAACTCTGGGAGCGACAGAACTCACAAGGTAGGAGTAATCAACACAGGGGTCACACAGTTATGACCTGGTCTATTGGGAACACAGAAACTCCAGGAAATCTTTCTTTGTGTCCAGACCAGTGTCCCCCAGGGAAATCATGTGCTGCAGGTTGGACAAGCAGGAGGGAAACATGCCTCATGAACAGACAAAGGAAACTATAAATGTCTCCTCTGTGCAGTCCCTCCCCCAGTGCCACCGGGGGCGATGGGACCTGATTGTTGCTTCTAGAGTCCGAAGCTTGGCTGGATGACTCATGCTAGCCTCCTTCCCACCATCTTCTGCAGGGAGAGGGTTTAGTTGCCACCGATAGCCATCCAGGAGGAATTCAGACAGCCACATGGACACCTCTCCCTCAGAGCTCCCAGCCACGTGATTCCGGGTGCCCAGCACGTCCAGCAGGAAAGGGTCAGAGAGAATCAATGCCAGGTGCATTCACTTGAGGTCACCACACAGCCACCAGCCTAGCCCAGAACCTGGAGATCTCTATGGTCATGTGCTTGGCTGACATGCCTTCCTGAAAACCACAGTGGACAAGGTCAGAGAAGGTCCTGTTCCTTTGATACTTGCCTTATATGGCAGAGTCATAGTAGAATGAATTAAGTGTGTGGTGTAAGAGCCTCAGGCAGAAATCTTATGAAGACTGTGATTCAGAGCCTAGACTGACTGTCACGGTGTGTGCAGAATTCTGTAGAGCAAGGTCTGAACAAACCTTTGGGTGTTGTGCAAACCAGAAAGAGGACCAGAGTGTGCCCACTACCCTTGTCAAGAGAGAGGTCACAACGCAAAGGCCAGGAAAAACAAAGAAAAGATGCCACATCTGAAAAGTGAAAGGGACTTATCCACTTTCCCTAAGATCACAGGACATCCAATGGGTCAAAGAAATATGAATCAGGCACAGAAAAAAAAACCCCAAGTCTCCTACTGCTTCATTATAACCTGCCCAACTTTTGCTGTGCTTTGCATATTTCCCATGCCAAAGGGTTGATTTATTCCCTTAGCACACTTTTCTCTTGGAGCATTCAGTCTGTAAGGCGATCCACATGCTGAACAACCCACTAATTTCGTCTTCTGACCACATTTAATTTTGCTCCTTATTATTTTTGCTGGGCATCAAGGAGGTAACAAGACTTGGAATGTTGTCAGACCTCAGGATGTTCTTTCTTCTTCACGGCCCCTCAGGTTTCAGTGACCATATGAACCATGAAATCTTTTGTGCCACTTCAATTTCATTTCACTCTCTTGCCTCTCTCTCTCTCTCTCTCTCTCTCTCTCTCTCTCTCTCTGTTTGTGTGTGTGTGTTTCTCTGATTTTGAGCAGATGGTTTGTTTTTCTGTAAATGCAGGACAGAAAATAAGCATGCCAGTCTGACCTGTCAATTGTATTTGTCCATAAGAAACTCAATCATTGGAATTCAGGTACCATTTTTACATCGTTTGTGAGGAATGATAATGGATCTGGCCACATTGGTTTATAGCCACTCTGAGCTTAATTATTGGGGCTGGAGGTGAGAACTCATGGAAGAACACAGCTCAGGGAGTGCTGTGTGTGTGTGTGTGTGTGTGTGTGTGTGTCTTGTCTTGTGGCGGGGGATCCGTTTCCAGAGCAGGGGTGCCTTAGCTAATATATTCTAAGTTGACTCTAATAATACAGAAGCCAGCACTCAATCAGCACAGGGTATTCAGGAGGGCTCCTTGACAATGTACAGGAGGCTTTCCAGATAGATTCTAAAATATAAGCAGTATATAGTGTGGGTGAGTGACTCCTTTCCCTCTAAAGGGAACCGGTAATGAGGCCATCCATTTCTTTGAAATTACCTGACACCATCTCTGATTTCTCTCCTGTTTACTCCTCTTCACACAACGCTTCCTATTTTGGACCCCAATAGCTCCAAGTAGTATAATCCTCAGGGTCTTAGCAGAGGCCATTCCCTCAGCCAGCACACACTTCCCCAGAAATGCTTGCAGGTCCTGCCCTCCTTTCACTGAAGTCTCTGTTCAAATGTCACCTGTTACGGGTCTTGACCAAATACCATTACAGAACATCACTCGTATCCACACTCTCCTTTATATCTACTTTTGTTCTCTTCATAGCAGTTTGACACCCTCTAATGTCTTATTAGTATTTTTATTTGTTTCTATTCATTCTCCGTCATTGGATGATACTTGCGTTTGGTTTTTCAGTATCCCATGCTCATTGCCTACACAATGCCTGGAATATGTTTGACAATCAGCACATATTCCTCCCATGCAGGAAAGAGATTCTTAGTAAAACAGTAAAGTGCATGACCTCTGCTGGGGAGTGTGGAGAATGAGACCAAAACACCTAATCTGAGGTGAAACAGGAGGGAATCTCTTCAAAAGGACAATCCTTTGGGGACAAAGGGACAAGATACCGAAATGAACATCTTGACTGCACAATATAAATGGTAGCATTTCAACTATGTGAGTAAACTGTTCATGTGAAAATTAATGATGTCCTTTGCCTCTTTCTAGGGTCAGTGCAACCTCATGGAACCAGGAAATATTACACGGATATCAAAATTTTTTCTCTTGGGATTTTCGAAGAGACCAGAACTGCAGCCCCTCATATTTGGGCTTTTCCTCTCCATGTACCTGATCACTGTGTTTGGCAACCTGCTCATCATCCTGGCCGTCAGCTCTGACTCCCGCCTCCACACCCCCATGTACTTCTTCCTGGCCAACCTGTCCTTTGTAGACATCTGCTTCACGTCCACCACCGTCCCGAAGATGCTGGTGAAGATCCAGACCCAGAGCAACATCATAACCTATGAGGACTGCATCGCACAGATGAACTTCTTCATAATCTTTTCAGGGTTGGACATCTATCTCCTGGCTGTGATGGCCTATGACAGGTTTGTGGCCATCTGTCACCCCCTCCACTATAAGATCATCATGAACCCCTGGCTCTGTGGGCTGCTGGTCCTGGTGTCCTGGATCACGAGTGTCCTGCATTCCTTGTTACAAACTTCAATGGTGTTGCGGCTGTCCTTCTGTACAGAGGTAGAAATACCCCACTTTTTCTGTGAACTCAATCAGATGATCCAACTTGCCTGTTCTGACACCTTTATTAATAACTTGGTGATGTACCTTGCAGCTATGCTGCTGGCTGGAGGTCCCCTTGCTGGGATCCTTTACTCTTATTCTAAGATAGTTTCAACCATAATTGGAATCTCATCAGCTCAGGGCAAGTATAAAGCGTTTTCCACCTGTGTATCTCATCTTTTAGTTGTCTCCCTATTTTTTTGTACGAGCCTAGGAGTGTACCTCAGCTCTGCTGCTACCCAGAGCTCACTCTCAAGTGCCACAGCCTCGGTGATGTACACGGTGGTCACGCCCATGCTGAACCCCTTCATCTACAGCCTGAGGAACAAAGACCTAAAGGTGGTTCTTAAAAGAATCATTGGGATTTCATTGATGTGAGGGCCAATCATATTAGGGCTGAAGACGTGCCCATGATTGCAAGGCTCAAAGCTTCAAAGTCAAGAATTAGTTATTCTTTGATTAGACTGTGGAAGTGAAATCCGCTCCTTCTATTTATTTGCTAGAATTTCCATCTTTATTCATGTCAACTTCTCTACACTTTTAAGTAACTTTATTAAGCTTCTGCTGTTTCTGATATACAGACAGTTTCCCCTTTTTCTATTTTCATATGTCACCAATGTTTTCCTCAACCTTGGATCATGAATGCCTGGAAATTTCTATATTTCACATGGGAGTAGTTGGATTTCTTAAAATTAATTTCATTTCAAATGACTTATACCATGCCAGGTAAATTTCCCCTAGATTTCCTGAGATCATTATCATGAATTATACTCTTCTTATGGAATAAAGCTACACTTGATCAGGAAGCCATTTCCATCATTTTATTGTCAAGGAGAATACAAAACCACAGTTTCCACCTTGAGTCTATCGGTCTTTTTCCTTCACTTCATTTAATACTCCTCCTGATGATGTGGATTCTAACATTTTTCCATTTAAACCTCAGGCTATTGACACCAAAGCTTAGGAAAGCCCGGGCACTCACCTGCACTCGTGTATTTTTGGACATTCCCACAGACCTTTCCCTGACCAGGCCTATGCTGTGACTGCACCGGTCCCTGGGTTCTTATTGTGATCACAAGACACACATCAGCAACACCTATCAGAGAACTCTAAAAACGGAAATGTATTACTCACATAAGCTGGAGGGCACAGGGATGCCCAAGGGCCACTTCTGGATGTCTCAGAGGGGGAGAGAGAGATGGAGAGGGAGACAGAGAGAGTGCTGCTGAAGGACCTGGGTCTATTAAGGCCCATGGCCAGAGTGGCTAGGTGTTTGAGGATTCACACTTCACTGGAGAATTTTATTGAGTAGAATTTATGTACTGAAGGGGAAAAGCTGATTCACTTATGTGTCATTATCTAGGTTATTCAGGACGTTCTGAAGAGATACTTTATGGTTGAGGGTAGCTGAGCCATATGTTTATTTAAATAATAAACAATATGTTTATTTCACATGGTTGTCTTTGAATTCGATGCCCCAGAAATCTAAAGCTTAATTTCAGGCACTTATGCTAAACATGCTATTGTGCTTTATAACCGGTCTCCTGGTTTTATTCTGTTATTTAGCTCGGGGTCCAGAAAGCCTCCCATAGCCACTGGCAAACCTGATTAGCAAATATTCATCTCCCAGTGGAGTGTACTTAGAAAGACAAATTTGAATAAATAGATCAACCTGATGTTCTTAGTATCGGCATGACCATAAATATGAGG
This sequence comes from Panthera uncia, assembly GCF_023721935.1. Lineage (NCBI taxonomy): Eukaryota > Metazoa > Chordata > Mammalia > Carnivora > Felidae > Panthera > Panthera uncia. Next base: position 10,081,957 of record NC_064816.1, on the reverse strand, counting down.
AGGCAAAATTTCAAAACACTCATTTTGCTACACAAAAAATATTTCTCTCTTTTTTTTAATGTCCCAGTTCATGCTACGCACCTCTTTATTAAAGCACGGAAGATGGTGTTCACAACTGAGGGGGTTTATTCATTGAGGTGCAGGATTGTTTAGTGCCTTCTATCTTTTATCAGTGAATTATCTTCCCATTTCTGCTAGAAAACTTCTCATGCTAGCTGCTAATATGATTCTTTCCGTTGTTACACAAAATAACTTCCTTTTCTTAATATTTGTCACAAATGCCGAGAGATGGTGAATGAACACTACCAGTATCATCCATTTCGTACCTCTTTCCTACCCTGAAATCTCTTCCACCTGCATGACCAGAGGATGCTTCACCTGAGAGCTGGATGTCCTGCTGGGGTGTGGCTCAGGGTCCCCAGTTCTTCTGCACAAACGTGCATGTCCTTCAAACTCTCCCTGTTACCCAGAAGGGAGCCCTCACGTGGTCACTTGTTCATCAAGTCATGGGAAATACACCTGAATCACTGAATGGTCATGAGTGCCCTCCTCAATTGTTAAATCATATGACACTAGTAAAAGGTAGAATGTGTTCAAATTAGTTCAGGTCGGTTGCTCAGATGATTGTGTCAGTCAGCTCTTGCTGTATAACATTCTTTCCTTGTCACGTGGGATGTTAAAATGATGTGGGATCGCCGAGGACAATGGTCACAAAAGAATCCTTGAGTTGTTTTACCGTGCAAAAAATGTGCTCTCATAGCAAGGTGGCAGGACTCATGGCCAGAGAGCGCTGCACTGGGATTGTGGAAAGTGAGTGATTATATACTTTTAAGTTTGTGGAGGGAGGGAAGGGTAGAGATAACATAAACGTCTAAGGAATTTCCGTATGCTGAAAGGGACCTTGGAGGTCTCGCTCCTGTCGAGGATAATGGTGCTTTTAGTCTCCAACAAAACATCAGCATCAGAGTATCCATGAGTTCCTGGAGAATGTCATTCCCTGCATTTCTTGGGGATTTATCAGTGAGCTACAGTTGTTGGGAATCTGACTTCGAGCAACATTTCTCATGCTTTTTGTTCTCTTCATCAATAATACCTTTACAATCAAATGGCATTGTATCGGGAAACTTTTCTGACCTCTGCTGGGCTCCTCACGGGTCTGTGGTCAGGACTGAATCTCTACCTGGTATTTCTAGGGCCCATCCATGACGTTGTGTCTGTGGCTGTCATGCTCTTCTGTTTCAGCCGGATTCTTGGTCTTATTTCTACATTTTGATTTGTAGGATAGTCTTCTATTTACAAATTACGTACGCTTATGTGTATTCTTTGAGTTGCATCTCACTGTGCCTACATCTGTACATAAACATGCTTTCCTTCCATTACAAGAGCTATCTCCACACCTGTAATGGAGAGTCAGCTAACTGTGCTCCAAATCCTCCTCTGAGCCCTGCTCCATAGATATGTCCCCAATTAAATCACTGAAGTATAATTATACACAATACACCACGTATTGAAAGGGTACAATTTGGTATGTTAAAGGAGCTACACAAGAATGTAGAGCACATGGGGTGCCTGCGTGGCTCAGTCTCTTAAGCACCTGACTGCAGCTCAGGTGCGTGGGTTCGAGCCCCCCACCCGGCTCTCTGCTGACAGCTAGAGCCTGGAGCCTACTTCGGATCATGTGTCTCCCTCTCTGTCAACCCTCCCCCACTCATGCTCTGTCTCTCTCTCTCTCTCTTCAAAAATAAATAAATGTTGGGGCGCCTGGGTGGCGCAGTCGGTTAAGCGTCCGACTTCAGCCAGGTCACGATCTCGCGGTCCGTGAGTTCGAGCCCCGCGTCAGGCTCTGGGCTGATGGCTCGGAGCCTGGAGCCTGTTTCCGATTCTGTGTCTCCCTCTCTCTCTGCCCCTCCCCCGTTCATGCTCTGTCTCTCTCTGTCCCAAAAATAAATAAATAAACGTTGAAAAAAATAAATAAATAAATGTTTAAAAATTTTACAAAAAATATAAAGAAAAGCACATAGTGCAAGTTTCCATCTGTGTATAATTTAAGGGTCTACATAAGCTTTAATTGCTTTCTTAGGTAATTGTTAAAAATTCAAGCTCCCCGAGCCTCTCTTTCCTTATTTCTGTAGGCAGTGCAGACGCTAAACGTTAATTCCTATGAATCTTGTAAGGAAAAAAATTAAATGCATTTTTACTCAAAGAAAACATTCAAGTGTAGTGGTTGTGTCTTGTGTGTGTGTGTGTGTGTGTGTGTGTACATTTTTCTTTCAAATAATCACACTCCCCATACATGT
>NC_064816.1:10006914-10079650 GCF_023721935.1 Panthera uncia | reverse complement strand
ATGTACACACACAGATGATTTATGATTTCATCTTTTATGTTGCAAGGAGACTTGAGAGACAGTTGGACAGGAGAGCACTGAACAGAATGAATGGTTGTAGCAACAAAAAATAAAGGGAAACTAAATAAAGAACATATGTAAAAGGAAGTGGTAATAGACACAAAATTTTAATTTATCACATGTTACCATAATTCTGATGATGAGTTCCTTTCTTGTGTCACTGCCTCAAAGGATTCATGGTCAGACCACACTCACATTGATGCCCCACAGAAATCACTGTATCAGGTAAAGGGGCAAAATGTTTCAAAATCTATTTCATTTTATTTCTATTAATGTGGTTTCTTTACATGTCAATTGCCCTTACCCAAAGGAAGCTGATAAATGAATTGAGAGTCTTAAACTCAGTTCCCTCAAATCATTTTATTGACTCTGTCCCTATGAGATTCTTACTGCTGCTGTAAAATGTCCCCATTTTAGCTGCTTAAAATGAACAAATACACACTCTTACAATTCTGGAGTCAGAAGCTTGGAAGGAGTTTCATCAGGTTAGCAGCAAGATGTCTTCAGGGTTGAGTTCCTGCTGGAGGCTCAGGGGAGAATCTGTTTCCTTTCCATTTCCAGTCTGTCACTGGTCACCTGCAGTTCTTGGTTCATGGCTCTTCCTCCACCTTCAGAGCCAGCAGGGTAGGTTTTCAAAGTCTCTCTAGCACCAACTCTTTTGTCTCCCTCCTCAACATTTGAAGGACTGTCATGATTGCCTTTGTCCCACCTGGACAATCACAGCTCTTTTCCTCTCAATGGCAGCTGATCAGCCGCTCCGATCAATCTGTTACCTTAATCCTTCTTTGCTATAAAAAATAACATGTTGTAGATACTAGGGATTAGGATGTGAACATATTTGGGGGGGCCTTATTTTGCCCACTACAAAGCCTTTTTCATAAGTGTATTATTTTGGTCACTTATAAAAGCAATAAACACAGAATTGACACAGCCTGAAGAAGGAGCGAATACACGATCCTTTCACAATTACAGGCACGTAAGGACAAGATTTGGTGCAGAAGCCTTCATGCTACCTACACTTATCTCTAACACAGGATCATCTTCTTGCTAATCAAACAGTGGTCCACAGACCCGGACCTGCACTTCAACATCACTCAGGAGCTTGGAGAAATGCAGAATCTCTGGACCACCCAGGACATGAGATAAGATTTTGCATTTGTAGTGGGATCCGTGTGGATTCACGGGCACATTGAAGTTGGAGACATGCTGGTGTAGCTGGGTTTCTCACCTTTTATGGTGGACATTTGGGGCAGGATAACAGTATTTTGGGGGTGCTTTCCTGGGGATTGTAGGTGTTTGGCAGCTTCCCTTCAGACTTTGACAGATGTCCCAGGGGAAAATTCATTTCTGGCTGAGAACCACGACCCCAAGTTTGAGAACCGGAAGCATCCTGACAGAATCAATCTCAAGGGACACCACATACTCAGATATTAAATTTGGACAGATGACTAGACATCACCAAGCACCATTTATACAATGTAGAATGGAGTTCATAAATGTACTTCCTTGGGGATAAGATGTTTATAAAGATCAAATCAAAACTCCCTATGAGATGTTAAGCTCACATTGTAGTACACAAAAGGATCTAAATACATCTTGTTCTATTTAACAAGCATTTTATAACAAAGAACCAAATGGCAGCTTTTAACTTGTGATAAAGTAGGTGATGGCAAAAGTGTCTTGACGCCAACGTGTTTAGTGCCCAAGGTTTATTATCAGAAGAAGTCAGTTTTCCGCCTTATTAAAAAGAAGAATAGATACTGGGTTGCCTGGGTGGCTCAAATGGTTAAGACTATGATGTGAGCCAAAATCAAGTCAGGTGTTTAACAGACTGAGCCACCCAGGAGACGCACATTTATTCATTTTAAACACAAACTCATTTCTAATCTCTTATTTTATGTTGAAAGGAAACTTGAGGGAAAGTTGCAGAATAAATGTTTGAATTAACATGCATTTAAAAGAATGAGTACATGTAGACAAAATATATAAAGTAAATGAGAGACATACATTTAAATGATGACTTACTTTTCCTGTTGTAATGTCTCAAAGACATCAAAATCTGAAGTACGTTTGAATTTATGCATTGAGAAATTCTTTACCAGTTAAAGAGGATTAATAACTCCAAATTGATTCTAAATTTCTTCTTTTACTTGAAGATGGGATTACAACACAAAATGCCTTTACCCAGGGGAAGTTAAATGGATGAATGAAGAAGCTTAATCTCAGGGTCTTAACAAAACTTAATTGGGAAAATTGTATTAAAGTCCTAATGCTAATGTAAAATGACTACATTAGTGTTCTAAAACATTTATGCTGGATGCATGGATGGTTCAGTCAATTAAGCATCTGATTTTGGCTCAGCTGTGATCTCAGGGTTCATGATCTTGAGCCCCACGTCAGGTGAGCCCCACTTCTCTCTCCCACCTCTCTCTCTTTCTCTCTCTCTGCCCCTCATGGGATTCTCTCTTTGCCCCTTGCTCACTTGTGCTTTTTCTCCCTACCTCAAAAACAAATTAATTAAATTAATATAATATAATATAATATAATATGATATAAAAAATAAACACATTATGTTCTTATAATTCTGTGAATCAGAAGCTGAAGTCGTTCTCATTGGGCTAATATGAAGATGTTTGCAAGGCTTGGTTCCTCCCGGAAACTACAGGGAAGAATCTGTTTACTTTTCTATTCCAAGCTTATATTATACTGCAAAAAGTATCTATAAAAATAGATCTACCCTATGACCCAGCAATAGCTGGGAATTCCTAGCTGCTAGGAATTTACCCAAGGGATACAGGAGTGCTGATGCATAGGGGCACTTGTACCCCAATGTTTATAGTGGCACTTTCAACAATAGCCAAATGATGGAAAGAGCCTAAATGTCCATCAACTGATGAATGGATAAAGAAATTGTGGTTTATATACACAATGGAATCCTACTTGGCAATGAGAAAGAATGAAATCTGGCCTTTTGTAGCAACGTGGATGGAACTGGAGAGTGTGATGCTAAGTGAAATAAGTCCTACAGAGAAAGACAGATACCATATGTTTTCACTCTTATGTGGATCCTGAGAAACTTAACAGAAGACTATGAGGGAGGGGAAGGGAAAAAAAAGTTAGAGAAGGAGAGAGCAAACCATAAGAGACTCTTAAAAACTGAGAACAAACTGAGGGTTGATGGGGGGTGGGAGGGGGGTGGTAGGTGATGGGCATTGAGGAGGGCACCTGTTGGGATGAGCCCTGGGTGTTGTATGGAAACCAATTTGGCAATAAATTTCATATTTAAAAAAAGTATCTAAACATATGCCATACAACTAACAAAAGCTTCACAAAGAGGGGCTAAAGAGCAGCTCTTAACTTGTGACATAGTATGAAATTCCTAAATGTTTGGCAAATGTGTCATGAAGCTGAGGTATGTAGTGCTTGGGGTTTATATCAAGGAACTTAGTTGCCCTCCTTGTTGAAAAGGAAAACAGGAATGTTCTATAGATGGCAGGGCTGTGTCTCCACCACAAGAGGTACATGGTCTAATATATATTCCAAGGCGACTTTTGTAACACAGAGGTCACAACTCAATCAGCACGTGGTATTTTGGAGGTCCAAGGAGTGTAATCCAGACATATTGCTAGTCCTAGACTTTGGGGAAATGCCAAAATCAGGCTTGGGGTAAGGTGCTGGGAGGTCTGTACTCTGGGAGCAGCGGTGTGCACAAGGAAGGATTAATCAACCCCGGATATGCATGGTTATAACCTGGTCTATTGGGAACACAATCTCCAGGAAAACTTTCCCTTGTGTCCACACCAGTGTCCCCCAGGAAATCATGTGCTGTAGGTCAGAGGAGTGGGAGGGAAACGTGCCTTCTCAACAGAAGAGGAAACTGTAAGTATCTCCTGTGTGAAGTCCCTCTGCTTGTACCACCTGATGGGACCTAGTTGTTGCTTCTGGAGTCTGAAGCTTGGCTGGGAGACTCATGCTAGCCTCCTTCCTCCTGTCTTGTGTTGGGACAGAGTTTAGCTGCCACCAATAACCAACCATCCAGGGGAAATTCAGACTGCCGCATGGGCACGTCTCCCTCAAGGCTCCCATCCAGGTGAGACTGGTGATTTTATTTATTCTTGGGAAGCTTATTCATTGAAATCCAGGTACCATTTTACATTGTTTAGGGGAATGATAATGGATCCGGGTATCTTGAGTTAGAGCCACTCCGGGCTTAATTGTTGGGGTGAGGGTTGAGAACTCATGGAAAGAACACAGCCTAGAGAGCAATGATTTGGGGTGTGTGTGTGTGTGTGTGTGCACCTTGTGGAATGGGATACGTACACAGAGCAGAGGTATATGGTCTAATATATTCCAAGATGACTCTTGTAACACAGAGATCAGAAATCAACACATGGTGTTCAGTAGGGGCTCTATGTCAATTTAAGGGATGCCTTTGCAAGTAGATTCTAAAATACAAGAAATATATAGTGTGGGTGAGTGACTTCTTTCTCTTGAAGGGGAACCAGCAACGAGGCCACCTATTTCTTTGAAATTGCCTGACACAATCTCTGATCATTTTCCTGCTCATTCCCCTTCCCAAACATGCTTCCTGTTTTGGACCCAAATAGCTCGAAGAAGGATCATCCTCGGGGCCTTAGCAGAGGCCATTCCCTCTGCCAGGACACACTTCCCCAGACAGGCTCTGGGCTCCTGCCTTCCTTTCCTTGAGGTCTCTGTTCTAAGGTCACCTGTTCACTGCTCTTGAAAAAACACCAATTACAAAGTAACCCTCGTCACCACACTCTTCTTTACACTGACACTGGTTTCCTCAAAGTTCTTAACACCCTCTGATGTCTTATTAATATTTTTATTTGTTTCTAATCACTCTCCTTCATTAGATTATAGTGGCTTTTGGTTTTCAGTATCCCGTGCTCATGGCCTAGACAATGCCTGGAACATATTTGACACTCAGTATATATTCCTCCAATGCAGGAAAGATATTCTTAGTAAAAGAGTAAAATGCAAGACCTCTGTTGGGGAATGCAGAGAATGAGACCAAAATGCCTAATCAGAGATGCAATGAGAGGGAATCCTTTCAAGGGGACAATCCATACACAAGACAATGAAATTAACTTCTTGACTGCACAATATAAATTGGACCCTTTCAACTGTGTGAGAAATGCCTTCAGGTGAAAATTGATGATATCTCTTTCCTCTTTCTGGGGCCAGTTCAACCTCATGGAACCAGGAAATGATACACAACTATTAGAATTTCTGCTTCTGGGATTTTCAGAGGGACCAGAACTTCAGCCCCTCATATTTGGGCTTTTCCTCTCCATGTACCTGATCACTGTGTTTGGGAACCTGCTCATCATCTTGGCCGTCAGCTCTGACTCCTGCCTCCACACGCCCATGTACTTCTTCCTGGCCAACCTGTCCTTTGTAGACATCTGCTTCACCTCCACAATCATCCCGAAGATGCTGGTGAACATCCAGACTCAGAGTAAAGTTATAACCTATGACGACTGCATCACACAGATGGACTTTTTCTTAATCCTTTCAGTGTTGGACATGTATCTCCTGACCATGATGGCCTATGACAGGTTTGTGGCCATCTGTCACCCCCTGCACTACACAGTCATGATGAAACCCCAGCTCTGTGGACTGCTGGTCCTGGTGTCCTGGATCATGAGTGTCCTGCATTCCTTGTTACAAACCTTAATGATGTTGCAGCTGTCCTTCTGTACAGAGGTAGAAATTCCCCACTTTTTTTGTGAACTCAATCAGATGACCCAACTGGCTTGTTCTGACACCCTTTTTAATAACTTGGTGATGTATCTTGCAGCTATGCTGCTGGGTGGTGGTCCCTTCATTGGGATCCTTTACTCTTACTCCAAGATAGCTTTCTGCATACAGAGAATCTCATCAGCTCAGGGCAAGTATAAAGCATTTTCCACTTGTGCATCTCACCTCTCCGTTGTCTCTCTATTTTATTGTACTGGTCTGGGAGTGTACCTCAACTCTGCTGCTACCCAGAGCTCCCACTCAAGTGCCACAGCCTCGGTGATGTACACGGTGGTCACGCCCATGCTGAACCCCTTCATCTACAGCCTGAGGAACAGAGACATAAAGGAGGCTCTGAGGAGATTCTCTGGGATGGCAGCTATAAAAGTTCCAATTGTCCTGGGGTTGAAGAATTTCCCATGATTGCAGTCCTCATGGTCTTAAACGGATAAGTCGTGTGTGTGTGTGTGTGTGTGTGTGTGTGTTTAAAGCAAATTGTGGGTATAGAGAATGCTTCTTTCATTTATTTCCTGGAATTTTTATTTTTTCAACTACTCAGTACAATTTACTTACTATTTACTTACTTATTTAAAAAACTTTTTTTTTTACCTTTCTCTGATATGCAATCATTATTCCTTCATTTTCTTCCTTTATTTCTACCAATCACGGAGCATGGAATGTTTTTCCATTTCTTTTTGTCTTCTTCAATTTCTTTCGTAAACCTTCTATTCAGTGTACAGATCTTTTACCTTTATTTGTAAATTGATTCCCAACCTGTGATATGGAAAACTTAGGAATTCCCATTTATCTAATGGAACTGCTTGGATTTCTTAAGAATAATTTATTCCCAAATGACAAAAATTACCCCATTTAATATGTCTTTAGTTTTCCGAAAAGAATATTCATTTGTTACCGCTCTGATGGAAAAAATTCAGTTTGATCAGTAGTTCATTTCTATTCTATTCTGTTTTATTCTATTCTATTCTAAATCTGACACCACAGTTTTTCACTTTGTGTCTGTCATTCTTTTGTATATCACTACAATAACTGTTCTTCCTGATGAACAGATAAGTGTGTTTTATAAGAGACCATTAGCTTTTTTCTCCGAATTAGGATCCTGTTCTCTTCTCAGGCTCTATGTCCCCAGTGCTTACATTAGTCACTTGCAAAACTGATTATCAAGAACTTGTCTACCAGTGGAGTCTACACGGAAACAGAAATTCAAAAAAGTAGAATGACTTAATACGGCCTTGGAGTCAAAGATGACCTCGACTATGATAAAGCAAATTTTAAATTCTCCTTTGTATTACTATGCTCTACATTTCTTCTCAAGCTGTACATCTCTCTATCAAGTATGGAATAGCAGTGGCAGTGTTTAAGGGGATTTATTCGCTGGGGTGAATATTGGTTACTTATTGCCGTCAAAAGACTTATAAATAAAAACAATAAAATGGTCCTGAAAGAAATTAAAGACTACATAAATAAATGGGATGGCCTCCTGTGCTCGTGCTTGGAAGATTTTTTATTTAATTTTAGGATGGTTTTAAAAATGTTTTCCAAGCATACCCCATTTTTGTTATTTTCAAATTATCATTGAATCTGTAGATCTTTGGGTAGAATTGCCATCTTAACAACTTTAATTCTAATTTAAATTTCTCCTAACAAAGGACCACAGCTTTGCTCTCAGCCTGGGCTCCACATCCAGGACCAGCGGCATCAAACCCACCAGGGAGCTTGTTAGAGAAGCAGGGTCCTCGGGGCCCCTGGAGACCTGAGGAATCAGAATTTGCGTTTCAACTACAGTCCCTGGTGAATTGTGTGCACAGTGGAGAAACCTTAGTGTGGAACAGGTTTCCTCACCTTCTCGCCATTGACCCTTGGAGCTGCATAACTATTTTTGTCGAGTGCTGTCCTGTGGCTGATGGTATTCAGAAGCACCTCTTCAGACATGGACAGAAATCCCAAGAGCAACTCTGGTTGGGAACCACTTCCCAGAGTTTCAGAACCGGAAACATCCCGACATCATTCCAATTAAGACTACATGCTGATTGGTTTGTGCCTTTGAGCAGAACATTGAATTCCTCTGAGCCCATTTCTACAATAGCGAATACAGCTCATGAAAGTACTACATAATAGATTATACTTTTGTAAAAATTAAACCATAGAATCCCTTTAGGGTGCTAAGCTAGTCTATGCTGCAGAAAATCGAAATGTATCTCTTATAATTAATAAACACTTCATTATGAGGGAAAAATGACAGTTTGTAACTTGTGATCTAATAATGAAATTCCTAATTGTTTCTGCTAAACTATTACACAACCAAAGAGGTTAGTACCCCAACTTTTTAAATTTTATTTACTGAAATTCAAGGATCCAAGAAGCTCAGAGTGTCCCCGAGGGACTGTGATGAACAGTAACCTCCTCGTTTCTGGCAGCTTTTCACCCGACCACCTCCCCCGATGCCCAGCAAAAACTATGTGAGAACACATTTACCTCCCCAAAAGATGAAAGTGCCAATATCTTCCTAATGTCAAACACCTTACATATGGCGGGGCCAAGGGAAAAAATGAGCAAGAGGATAAGCCAACACTTCACAAAAGGAAGCACACACGATTGGCTGCCAGGTGCGCAGTTACAAGGTCAACCACGGAAGACTTCGCTTTCATGTGCGTCTCGCATCATTACTTGGGCAATTCGTCTTCATGGGGGCTGACAGCAGGTGAGGGCAGCCCTGTTATCCCTTTCGCTTTTTAATGTTTATTTCTTTCAGAGAGAGAGAGAGAGAGCACAAGCAGGGGAGGGAGGGTGAGAGAGAGAGAGCACAAAGCAGGGGAGGGACAGAGAGAGTCCCAAGCAGGCTCCATGCTGTGGGCACAGAGCCCAACATGGGGCTGGATCTCACGAACGGTGAGATCTGAGCTGAGCCGAATGCAAGAAGAGGTCTCTTAACCCACTGAGCCACCCAGGCGCTCCTCTCCCTTCCCTATGTGAGGTCCTCTCATTGATACTCTTGGACTCTGGGTATTGGTGTCTTTTTCACAAACCCAAGGGGCACCTCGAATCCTCATTCTGCATGTCAGCCAGTGGACAGAGGCTTCCCCAGACCATGCTCTGTAAATGCTCCCGACATCAGGACACTCCAGATTTGTACCAAATAACTTGCTTCATATGATTATGCTTGACCGCATGATGCCATCCGTACATTTATATTTTTGTTCTCTGTCCTTGGTGCTACACAGAAACATACGCTGGTGAAGGGATTTCACCTTCTTTGTTCACTTTTGTTTTTGTCACAAATGTGTGTGAATATATGGTTAGTATGAAAACCCCAAGGATATGAAAAATTATAGATTTTAAAAAATAAAGGGAAAATGAAACCAGGTGAAAATGACTAGTTTCCAAACAACTGTCCACAGCAAAATTATGAGAAAACTAAAAACTAACTGAAATTGGCTATAAAAAAGAAACTGTTAATGATATCAACATGGATTCATAACTAAATTGTCAATGGCCTACACGCGAAAAAATGTAATATATAATGTTCCTACAATGCTCGGTTTGTATTTGTGGGATGACTCAGAAATTAGGTCTCAAAGTATAAGGACATTGACCATATGGCAAGGTTGCATTTCATTTCATTGGAAAAGGTTGAATTGCTAAATAACATCTAGAATAAAGGGATGTCTACACTAATACTGGCATCAATGGATATCTATCTGGAAGAATATGAAACTGGTCCTCTCCCGCAGACACGTTACCAACATCAGAGGGATTATGACCTCAGTGTAAGTGTAACCATACAATATAGCAGAACATCAAGGAAACTACATACAACATTCACAGGTGAGCAAACCCACTAAATAAAGCCATAATCTCAGAAGTAAGAAGATAGATTTATTTAAATAAAATTAAAAAATTTTATGATCAAAATATGTTGCAAAAATCAATTGAGAAACAATGATCTCAGGAAATCGTTTGAAATGTTGATAATGTTTTAAAAATAAAAGAGAGCGAGAGAAAAAATAACCTATGGGCATATAACAATAATAAAACCAATCAGAATGGTCATCAAACATATGACCTTGGCTGAAACTGAGGGATGGTTTAGGAAAATAACAAGAACTGTCTCTTTCACCCAGCAGCCTGGAAAAAAACTTACAGGACTGTTACACTGTGCTTGAAACTTTCAAATAGGAGCCAAAGGGTTATTCTGAACTTGTTGGCATAAGAGTAAGTGTTACAAGGTTGAAGGCAGAACCTGAAAGTGACTGTATTATAGATACTGACATTCTTTCACCAGGAGTTTCCCAGTCTCTGCACCCATCCTGCCCAGAGCCTGCCCTGTGGTGGGGAGTGTCCTGTGCCCTGTAAGATGTTCACAGCATCCCTGACCTCTGTGCACCCCTCTCCAGTGTGACAGACAAAGTGTCTCCAGACATTGATCAATGTCCCCTGGGGGACAAAATTATACTCCATTAGAAACACGCAGTGAATTTAACAATCTCAACATATTTTTTCTAGCATGGCCATAATAGCAATTGAATGATATAGAATAAGAAAGATCTTCGGGGCGCCTGGGTGGCTCAGTCGGTTAAGCGTCCGACTTCGGCTCAGGTCATGATCTCACCAGCCATGAGTTCGAGCCCCGCGTCGGGCTCTGTGCTGACAGCTCAGAGCCTGGAGCCCGCTTCAGATTCTGTGTCTCCCTCTCTCTCTGCCCCTCCCCCGTTCATGCTCTGTCTCTCTCTGTCTCAAAAATAAATAAACGGTTAAAAAAAAAATTAAAAAAAAAAAAAAGAAAGATCTTCAAAAGTGTGAATGGCAGTCATTCGGGCAAAACTGACATTAGCACTGAATAAATACATTATAACTTAATTAAACGAGTAAACACACGGACACAGCGATATGCTCTGGGCTAAACTGGATTGGCCCTCAGGAGATGACAGTGTTCTCGACTTCCACTCTGTCTGACCCTCTCATCCACGGACTAGAAGGCTGAGTTGTCTGACAGGAAGGTCTCCTTGTGGAAGTCTGAATCCCTCCCTGGATGCTGAATTCCTCCCTGGATGCTAGATTATAGATCATTTTCTCCTCAATGGAGAAAGCAGGAAGGTCAGAGACGCATCAGCCCCCAGCCATTATTAGTGCTCAGAACAAACAGACGAAAACCACACCCACTCCTGTCTAAGGTTGCACACACTGACAGACAGGAGACTAGGAGGTATTTTCGGCACCCTGTATCTGCTCGTTAGGTACATGTCTCTCTTCTTACTCCAGCATGGCTCCCAAGTGGACAACCCTTTGGCACACAAAGGACATTTCTCTAATGACTCTCTGATCCCCAGAGACCAGTTTGGAAGTAGTAACTCCAGTTAGGTTTTTTGTTCTTCCTTTTCCATGAATGTGACCCCTTCCTGATGAGTAAACTCACAGCACCACTGTGAGCTACAGTTTCCTCCAGGTCTATGTATATGGGATCAATTCCTTGATTTCTCTTTCTGTTGCTTCATTATTGCTGTATAGAAATGCAACCGATTTCTGTACATTGATTTTATATCCTGCAAAAATTCTTAACAAGATACTAGCAAATTGAATTCAACAGTATATCCAAATAATTATTCACCATGATCACATGGGATTCATTCCTGAGCTGCAAGTCTGGTTCAATGTTTGCAAATCGATGTGATACATCACATTAATAGAAGAAAGGACAAGAACCATATGATCCTGTCAGTGGATGCAGAAAAAGCATTCACCAGAATACAGAATCTTTCTTGATAAAAATCCTCAAGAAAGTCGGGATAGAAGGAACATACCTTAACACCATAAAAGCCGTACAAAAAAAGGCCCACAGCTAGTATCACCCTCCATGGGAAAAGACTGAGAGCTTCCCCCCTAAGATCAAGAGCATGACGGGGATGTCCACTCTCACGGCTGCTGTTTAACATAGTGTTGGGAGTCCTAGCCTCAGCAATCAGACAAGAAAATGAAATAAAGGCATCCAAATTGGCAAAGAAGTCAAACTTTCACATTTTGCAGATGACATGATACTCTACGTGGAAAACTCGAAAGACTCCAACAAAAAACTGCTAGAGCTGACACATGAACGCAGCAAAGTCTCAGGATGCTTGAATGTTTAGAAGTTACCTAACATCACGGCACTGAGCCCTGCATCAGGGCTGACACTGTGGAGCCTGCTTGGGATTCTCCCCGTTTCTGCCCCTCCCCCATCTCTCTCTCTCTCTTTCCTTCTCTCTCTCTCTCTCAAAATAAATAAACTTAGAAAAGAAACTCTCCAGCAAAGCAGTTAAAGCTTATGTGACAGTATTACAATATACACAAATAGAAACTCGAAATATCTCCTGTTCATTTGCGTGTGGCTCCTTTAATTCACCAAAGCGCACACTTTACATAATGCAGGTTATAGTGTGTAATTACACTCCGATGATTTAATTCAGTGGAAAAAAATCGAATGGGGCATGGCTAAGGTTACGATCTAGAGAACGGGTAGCTGATTCTCACTTAAGAGAGCTGGGAGATAGCACTACTAATGGGGAAGGACGCCGAATGTTAATATGGATTTATGAACGATGGAATTACATTTAAGTAATTCACATGATAAAGCAGTTTGTTTCCATAAAGAAAAGATTAACCTCCATACGGGAACTGTATCTGACCATAAATTGGTTGAAGACAGAAGAGCACTACAGTCAAGCTCAACACCACGCATGAGCCTGAGAAAAACAATGTAGAGATTCACACCTGACCCCAGACCCACGAGGAGCCCAGCAGAGATCAGAAACGCTCCCCCACACATGATTCCATTTGATTGTAAAGGTATTATGATACCTCATTTGACAAGTACTGCCTGTTATACAGCAGTAGCTGACTGACACAATAACCCAAGCGAACGGACCTTAGACACTTAGAAGATGTGCTGATTTTTATTTGTGGCAAATGATCTGACGTTGAGGAGAGCACTTATGATCGTTCTGTGATTCAAGTTTATTTCCCACGGCGTTACGAACAAGTGGGCTCCCTTCTGGGTAACTGGGCGAGTTTCAAGGACATGCACGTTTGTGCAGAATAACTGGGGACCCTGAGCCACATGCCAGCAGGACACCCAGCTCTCGTGTGAAGCATCCTCTGGTTGTGCAGGTGAGAGAGATTTCAGAGAGGGACGGAGGCACGAAATGGGTGGGGCTGATACTGTTCATTTGCCATCATTTGTGACAAATACTGGGAAAAGGAACCTATTTCATGCGACGGTAGGAAGACTCATGTAGTAGGTAGCATTGCAAAGCTTTCAGAAGAAACGGGAAGCGAATTCGGAGATAAAACAGAAGACACTAAGCAACCCCGTACCGCAGTGAACAAACCACCTCAGCTGCGGACAAAAGCCTCCATGCTTCAATAAATAGAGGCAGCGCATGAAAAAGAAATATTTTGCATAGGAACACAATGGGTGCTTTGCCTCCTCGGGTTTATGGTCTCCTCTGACACCAAGAACATATTAGATCAATCTGTTTATTCCAATTTGTCTTTCCATGTTGACTCCACGGGGAGTTACAGATTTGCTCATCAGTTTTTGCCAGTGGCTATGATAGGCCCCTGGACGCTGGGTTGAATAACAGAAAAACAACAACAACAACAACAACAACAGAGTCCAGTTATGAGACACAGAAGCCTGTTTGTACAGTAATTGCCTGACATTATGCTTTTGATTTCTGAGGCATCCATTTCAAAGACCACCATTCATATTAACACATTGGCAGGCGTATGATTCAGTTACTATACAATCATGCAGGTCCCCCCTCCCACAAATCCCCACATTAGAAAGCCCTGGTAATCTAGGTAACAACTGTGAGTGACCCCGCTTTTCCCGTTCGGTGCCCACATTCCGTTACTGGGCTTTTTGTCTGGTCTTTGCTGTTGTTATTTTTGAGTACTGGGGGATAATATTCTATTATTCCTTTTCTTTAACTGTTTACATGAGTGTAGTTGACACACGATGTTACCTTAGTTTCAGGTCTGCAATACAGTGATTCAACTTCTCTGTACTTTATGCGGGGCTCACACAGGTGTACTGACACCTGTCCTATTATACCCCTAGTACATCATCGATGACTATATTCCACACACTGTGTCTTCCATTCTCATTATTTATCATTCCATACCTCCATTCCCCCTCTCCTTGGCCCATTCGGCCCATCCTCCAACTCCACTCATGTTTTAAATTCATCCATAAAAAATGAGCCCAGAAAAATATAGTCACTCCCCCCATGGACCCCCCAAGAGCCAGATCCTTCATAGTGCTCTCTTTCCTTCCCTGTTAAAGTCTCTCCCTCTCTGAGACCTCCTTGAATGGCCTTTGGGAATCCCATGTGCCCTCAGCGTTTGTGAGTAATGAACCTTGTGTTTTTAGAGTTCCCAGATGGGAGTTGTGGAGGTGTGCCTTGCAATCACAGTAGGTACCCCAAGGGCCAGTGCAGTCACAGCATAGGCTCTGGTCAGGGAAATGTCTGTGGGAATGTTCATAGGCATAGGTGAGTGCCTGGGCTTTCCTACCTTAGACATCGATGTCAATAGCCTGACATTTAGCCTGTTCATTTTAAGGAACACTGTTAGAGTCCACATTCTCAGGAAGAGTAGTTAAGGTAATGATATAAAAAGATTGACAGACTCAAGGTGAACACTGTGGTTTTGTATTCTCCCGGACAACAGAATTATGTAAAGAGCTTAGTGGCCAAGTGTAGTTTCCTCCCGTATGAGGAATGATTATTCTTTTGGGAAATCTTGGGGAAATCTACTTGGCATGATAGAAGTCATTTGAAATGAAAATATTTTTAAGAAATCCAACTTCTGAAAAATAAAATAGAAATGAGAGGGAGGCAAACCATAAGAGACTCTTAATGATAGGGAAGAAAGTGAAGGTTGCTGGAGGGAGGTGAGTGGGGGGATGGGTTAAATGTGTGATGGGCATGAACGAGGGCACTTCTAATGAGTGGTAGGTGTTGCATGTAAATGATGAATCACTAAGTTCTACTCCTGAAACCAATACTACACTATATGTTAACTAACATGAATTTAAATAAAATCTTGAAAAGAAAAAGAAAAAGAAATCCAACTTTCCCATTGTAAGATACAGAAATTTCTAGGCCTTTGTGACCCAAGGATGGGGAAAACATTGGGAACATATGAAAATGGACAAAGGATAAACTGTACATCAGAGCAGAAGCTTAATAAAATGATTTACTTAAATGTATAGAGAAGTTGAAATCAAACAAATGGAAATTCCAGGAAAGAAATAGATCAGATTCTACTTCCACAGTCTGATAAAGGGATAGCAGCTCCTGTCTCTGAGGTTCTGAGCCCTGCAATCATGGGCACATCTTCAGCCCCAGGACAATTGACCCTTATATCCCTGGAACCCCAACGATTCTTTTCAGAGCCCTCTTTATGTCTTTGTTCCTCAGGCTGTAGATGAAGGGGTTCAGCATGGGCGTGACCACCGTGTACATCACCGAGGCTGTGGCACTTGAGAGTGAGCTCTGGGTAGCAGCAGAGCTGAGGTACACTCCTAGGGCTGTACAGTAAAATAAGGAGACAACTGACAGGTGAGATGCACAGGTGGAAAATGCTTTATACTTGCCCTGAGCTGATGAGATCCCACGTATGGAGGAAACTATCTTAGAGTAAGAGTAAAGGATCCCGGCCAGGGAAGCACCACCCAGCAGCACAGCTGCAAGATACATCACCAAGTTATTAATAGAGGTGTCAGAACAGGCAAGTTGGATCATCTGATTGAGTTCACAGAAAAAGTGGGAGATTTCCAAGGTTGTACAGAAGGACAGCCCCAACACCATTAAGGTTTGTAACAAGGAGTTCAGGACACACATGATCCAGGACACCAGAACCAGCAGTCCACAGAGCCGGGGATTCATGATGACCATGTAATGTAGGGGGTGACAGATGGCCACAAAGCGGTCATAGGCCATCACTGTCAGAAGAAAGATGTCTAATCCTGCAAAGAGCAGGAAAAAATACATCTGTGTGATGCAGTTCTCATAGGTTATGACTTTGCTCTGTGTCTGGATGTTCCAGAGCATCTTTGGGATGGTGGTGGAGGTGACACAGATGTCACCAAAGGACAGGTTGGCCAGGAAGAAGTACATGGGCGTGTGGAGGTGGGAGTCAGAGCTGACGGCCCAGAGGATGAGCAGGTTGCCAAACACAGTGATCAGGTACATGGAGAGGAAAAGCCCAAATATGAGGGGCTGCAGTTCTGGTCTCTCTGAAAATCCCAGAAGAAAAAATTCTGAAATTTGTGTATCATTTCCTGGATTCATGTGCTGGAAGTGACTACCAGGGAACAAAAAAAAAATAACATGACTGATTTTCTCAATAATGAACGTTGCAAATATCATTGAAATTCTACGATTCTTATTTTGCATTCAAAAGTGAATATCCATCATTTTTTATGGAACTTGTCCCCGCTCAGCATCTCCATGCCAGCTCTGAATAGGTATTCACTTCCCACACTTAACATTTTCCCCAAGTGCTCATATTTTCTATACTTTTAATGAGGAATTCTGTCACCCGTTTGAGGAATAACCTTGAGCACTGACTAACCTTCACGCAAAGTGTATAAGTGTCTAGAAACAAAAGCCTGGAGGGTTCAGTGATGGAGAAAGGGGATAAGCAAATGAGACCAGATAAAATATCAGGGGTGACAGGTGCTGTGAAGAAAAACAAAGCCTCTGTAAAGGGAAGCGTGGATGGAGGGATGGCTCTTCCTGGTTGTTCGGGCACACAGGCACACATGTAAACAGAGCCCTTGAGGAGACAGGAGACACAAGGTCCTCTGGGGAAGAGCGTGCCCATCAGAGGGAACTATGAGTGCGACGGCTCTGAGGAAAGACGTGGGTTTTTTTAATTAATTTTTTAAAGCATTTGGGTGGTCGACACACCAGGTCACGTTAGTTTGGGGGGCGCCACACAGTGATTCAACAAGTGTCAACATCACGCCCTGCTCACCAGGCTTGGAGCTGCCATCTGTCACCACACAGCCTGTGACAGCATCACTGACAGTATTCCCTCCGCTGGGCCTTTTACTCCTGTGAGTCTCCCCTTCCTGAACATGGAAGGAATTCCTCAACCGGAAGCCAGTGTCTCCCACTCCCCTTCACCATCCTGCCTTTTGTTGTTTGCATATTGTGTTAAAGACCCAGGCTCAAAAGAAAGCCAGTGTGTCCAGGGGAAGGAGCGACAGGAAGACTGATGAGAGGTGGTGGCAGGGAATGTGGAGGAACGAGGTGGCCTCCCGGACACTGATGAAACTTCCCGGCACAAGGAACCCCTCCTTCACATGGTGTTCCTTGCACTTTATTAATTTCGTTTCCAAGGAATCTTTGAATAGAAATAGGCACCCTTCTTATATTCGTTGTCAGTAGTAATCTGGCACCTGTATTTTAAGGGTCACGTATTGGAGGTATGGGTTCCAGGACCTCTGTCTTGAGAACTGCTCATCACACACACACACACACACACACACACACACACACACGCATGCTCTATAGCCTCCTTGGACCATGTCACAACCAGACTATTCTCACCTCCAGTCGCAATAATTAGGCAAACAATGATACAAGGCAAGCTGTGCAATATCAGACTGTCTTTCGTATAAGTTGCAAAAACATCCAAATTCTAGTAGATAAGTCTCCAGTGAGCATGTAGATATGGGTCTCGATTTTAAGGTGATCATTTTGTGTCCAGTATTTACAGAAACAAAAATCAAATTCGAAAACTGAGAGCAAGAAAAGTGGGGAGAAGGATCTAATGAGCTCAGGTGGCCTCTGGTGATGATGACGAGAAAGTGACCCTGGTTCTGGCGACACCCCAACCGCAGGTACATGTCCTTGATGCCCAGAATAATAAAGCGGCAAAAGCAATTTATCCAAAAGAAAAAGTAGGAATGTCTTCATGTTAGCAAGACATCCCACCAGAATAACAAGGGAAGACACCCACAATTCACAAAAGGAAATACACAAGGTACAAGAAAAGTGGGGGGTTTTAGAAAATTATTTGCTAAAGAACAACTTTTCTAAATGATATAAAATGCTAAACTTTTACAATCAGAAACCGGTTTTGAATTGGGGATCTCTACACGTTTGCTATTTGGACTTGGAGAACCAACCAAACTATTCTTTTTCTCCCCCCTGTAAATTCGAGTCAGGTAACATACAGTGTAATATTGGTCTCAGGAGCAGAATTCAGTGATTCATCACTTACCACACCCAGTGCTCGTGGCGGCCATTGCCCTCCTTAATCCCACCACCCATCTAGCCCATCCCCACCCACCTGCCTCCATCAACCTTGAGTTTGCTCTCTACCCCTATGAATCTCCTGTGGTTTGTTTCCCTCTCTTCTCTTCCCCCACCTTCCCAGCCAAACTATTGTAAATGCTAATATCCTTCCCCAAATAGTAGGGCTACAGGTATCTAACCCGCTCAGGTGGTTGGCAGATTTAGTGAATACACTGTAAAGAACTTAGCATAGTTCCCTCAATTGACAATGAGTGCTTCTCACTGGCGAGAAGATTTGGCTGATTTTTTTTCTTCTCTCAAAGTCCCCATCGCTTCCCCACCTCTGGGGTCCCAAATCCACTGCCATATTTCAGTTCCTTGTCCTGTCTCCACCTATCATGGGCTGGCGCCTCTCTAGCCGATAGTCACAATTACCCAAGAGGTCTTTCTAATATTGCAATTACACAAGTGTCCACCTTGACCCCTTCCCAGTGACTCCCCCCTGGAGAATGAACCCCCAATTCCATACCTTCCAACACTTGGCTTGCCTCCCCTGACCGACCCACCTGCTTCACACTCACACCGCCTCACCCCTTCGATCTCACACACACCGAGCCTGAGTTGTAGCTTCCCTGGAAGGCCCGGCTCAGGTCTCAGAGCCTCTAGACCCCTGCTTCCCTCTGCTTGGAGTCACCCCCTGGTCTGTTTGGAGTTTTTCACCTCTTCTCTATCCTGAAAATCCCATCTCCTCTTTCTGAAGCAAGGAGTCCTCTCCCTCATGAGTCTTCGTGGGTGTAGCTCCTTTTAATATTCTCACAGGCTATTAAATAGTCTATTAAATAGCTTTCAGCTACCAATCTCTCTGAACCTTTCCTGAAATACCTGCTGAGCTCTGAGCCTCACCTGGATGGGGTCTGTGAGAGGAACGTCTCCAGGTGGAAGTCTGAATTCCTTCCTGTTGGTTGATGATGGAGAGTGAAGCTGTATTCCCAGAACAGGAAGGAGTGAAGCATTCAAGCCAGGCTTAAGAATCCAAACGCAAAAACCACGTCTCCTCCAGCTTCGGGTTAAACATGTCTGCATCCGCAGCAGAGGAAATATTTATGGCTCCTTATGTTTGCTGTATCTGTTCTCTGCACCAACTCCTTAGACACGTTTCCCATTATTACTCCAACCCCTGAGCCCGTCTCCCCATGGGAACATATCTGGACAGCATGGAATTTTTTCCCGGAGATTCTCTGTTCCCAAGATACAGGTTAGAATTCAGACATATCCGATTTTTATTACTCCTCCTCGAACTTTCCTGGCTTCCAGAGCTCTAACATTGAAACTTTTCACAGACCTGAGTGAAAGTTTTTTTCCAAATCTATGGCTCAGGAACCTGTGTTGACTATGACCCTTGGTTCTTTAAAACATGGGTTGTGGTGGGAACACAACTCCTGATAGTCTAGAAAATACCTATTCCCTCTCCACCAAGCAAAGATGTGTTCATTTGCTGTAAAACCATGGGTACAATAATCCTTGGATTCATAATTCTTTTGACAAATCAACTAGGAGTTTTGTATTTTTAATACAGGTTAAAAGTTGACATTTATAAAACATTTGGTAATTCCAGGTGTATTACAAAGCTGTAGTCATCAAGACAGTATGGTACTGGCACAAAAACGGACACACAGATCAATGAAACACAATACAGAACCCAGAAATGGACCCACAATGATACGGGCAATCTTCACCAAAGCAGGAAAGAATAGCCAATGGAAAAAAGGCGGTCTCTTCAAAAATGATGCTGGAAAATTGGGTAGCAACATGCAAAGTCAACTGGATCACTTGCTTACACCATACACAAAGAAAAATTCAAAATGGACAAAAGACCTAAACGTGAGGCAGGAAACCATCAAAATCCCGGAGGAGAACACAGGTAGCCATTTCTTTGGCCTCGGATTTAGCAACTTCTTATTAGACATGTTGCAGGAGGCAAGGGAAGCAAAAGCAAACATGAACTATTGGACCTTCACCAAAGTAAAAAGCTTCTGCACAGTGAAGAAAACAAGCAAGAGAATTAAAAGGCTGCCCAAAGAATGGGAGAAGATGTTTGTAAATGACACATCAGATAAATATTCGTGTGCGTGCGTGTGTGTGTGTGTGTGTTTGTGTGCCACATTTTCCTTATCCGTTCATTTATTGATAGACACTTAGGTCGCTTCTATATCCTGTCTATTGTAAAGAATGCTGCAATAAACATAGGGGTGCGTATATCTTTTCAATTTAGCATTTTTGTTTTCTTTGGAAACAGTAGTGGAATTCTTGGATCGTATGGTAGTCTTTTTTTAAATTTTGAGGCCCCTCCACACCGTTTTCCACAGCGGCTGCACCAGTTTGCATTCCGACCCAAAGTGTGCAAGGTACCTTTTTCTCCACATTGTCACTGGCATTTGTTGTTTGTTGTGTTTTTGATTTTAGCCATTCCGACATGTGTGAGTTGGTATCTCAATTGTGGTTTTGATTTACATTTCCTTGATGATGAGAAATGCTGAGCATATTTTCATTTGTCTGTTGGCCATCTGGATGTCTCCTTTAGAGAAATGTCTATTCAGATTCTCTGCCCATTGTTTTTTGTGGCTGTTTAGTTGTATGAGTTATTTACATATTTTTTTTTAACTTTTATTTATTTATTTTTTTATTCAACCAAGTTAGTTAACATATAGGGTGATAATGATTTCAGGAATAGAATTTAATGATTCATCACTTACATATAACACCCAGTGCTTATCACCAGTGGCCTCCTTAATACCCATCACCCATCTAGCCCATTCCTGCATCCACCTCCCCTCCAGTAACCATCAGTTGTTTTCTGTCTTTAAGAGTCTTCTATGGTTTGTCTCCATCTCTGTATCTTAATTTGCTTACATTCTCCTATGATCATCTGTTTTGTTTCTTAAATTCCATGTAGGAGTGAAATTATATGATATTTGCCTTTTTCTGACTGACCAGATTTGCTTAGCATAATACACTCTAGTTCCATCCATGTTGCAAATGGCAAGATTTGATTCTTAGGAATCACTGAGTAATATTCCAGTGTGTGTATATATATATACACATACATATATATATATATATATATACATATATATATATATATGTATATATATTTACATGTATATATATATTTACATATATATTTACATATATATATATATGTATATATATATACCACTTCTTCCTTATCAGTTCATCAGTCAATGGACATTTGGGCTCTTTCCATTCTTTGTGGATTGATGATAGTGCTGCTATAAATATTGGAGTACACGTGACCCTTCGATCACCACTCCTGTGTCCCTTGGATAAATAGCTAGTAGTGCAATTGCTGCCCCGTAGGGTAGCTCCATTTTTATTTTTTGGTGGAACCTCCATACTGTTTTCAGAGTGGCTACACCGGTTTGCATTCCCGAATGGGGTGCAAAAGGATTCCACTTTTCTGCATCCTTGCCAACATCTGTTGTTTCCTGAGTTGTTAAATTTTAGCCCTTCTGACAGGTGTGAGGTGGTAACTCATTGTGGTTTTGATTTATATTTTCCTTATGAGAGATGTTGAGCATCTTTTCATGTGTCTATTAGCCATCTGAATGTTTTTCTTGGAAAAATGTCTACTCATTTCTTTTGCCAATGCTTCGCTGGATTGTTTGTTTTTTTCGAGTGTTGAATTTGATAGGTTATTTGTAGATTTTTGATATTAACCTTTTATCTGATATGTTATTTGCAAATATCTTCTCCCATTCCTTCAGTTGCCTTGTAGTTTTACTGATTATTTCCTTCACTGTGCAGAAGCTTTTTATCTTGATGAGATCCCAAAAGTTCATCTTCGCTTTTATTTCCCTTGCCTCTGGAGACATGTCAAGTAAGAAGTTGCTGTGGCTGAGGTCAAAGAGGTTGTTGCTTGTTTTCTCCTCCAGGATTTTGATGGAGTTTAGGTCTTTCATCCATTTGAGTTTATTCTTGTGTATGGTGTAAGAAAGTGGTCCAGGTTCATTCTTCTGTATGTTGAGGTCCAGTTTTCCCAACCCCATTTGCTGAAGAGACTGTCTTTTTTCCATTGGGTATTATTTCCTGTTTTGTCAAAGATTAGTTGGCCATACGTTTGTGGGTCCATTTCTGCGTATTTTATTCTGTTCCATTGGTCGATTTGTCTGTTCTTGTGCCAATACCATACCGTCTTGATGATTACAGCTTGAAGTCCAGAATTGTGATGCATCCAGCTTTGGTTTTCTTTTCAGAATTGTTTTGGCTTTTCTGGCTCCATACAGATTTTAGGATTGTCTGTTCTAGATCTGTGAAGAATCCTGGGGTATTTTGATGGAGATTGCATTAAATATGTAGATTGCTTTGGGTAGGATCAATATTTTAACAATATTTGCTCTTCCAACCCATGAACGTGGAATGTTTTTCCATTTCTTTTGTTCTTCTTCAATTTCTTTCATAAGCTTTCCATAGTTTTCAGTGTATAAATTTTTTACCTCTTTGGTTAGGTTTATTCCTAGGTATCTTGGGGTGTTTTGGTGCAACTGTAAATGGGATGAATTCTTTGATATCTCTTTATGCTGCTTCATTATTGGTGTATAGAAATGCAACCTATTTCTGTACATGGATTTTATAACCTGTGACTTGATCGAATTCATGTATCAGCTCTAGCCATTTTTTTGGTGGAGTCACGTTTTCCATGTAGAGTATCATGTGATCTGCAAAGAGTGAAAGTTTGACTTCTTCCTTGCGAAATTGGATGCCTTTTATTTCTTTTTGTTGTCTGAATCCTGAGGCTAGGACTTCAAGTACTATTGAACTATAGTGGTGAGAGTGGCATGCCTGTCATGTTCATGATCTTAGGAGAGCACTCCATTTTTCCTCATTGAGGATGATATTATCTCTGGGACTTTCATATACGGCTTTTATGATGTTAAGGCATGTTCCTTCTATCCCTACATCCTTGAGTGTTTTTATCATAAAGAGACTCTTAACAATAGAGAACAAACTGAGGGTTGCTGGAAGGGAGGTGGGTGAGGGGATGGGCTAAATGGGTGAGAGGCATTAAGAAGGGTGCTTGTGATGGGAACTGGGTAAGTGAAGAATCGCTAAACTATACTACTGAAACCAATTCTACACTCTATGCTAACTATGTAAATTTAAATAAAATCTTGGAAAGAAATAAAATAAAATCCAACTTGCCCATTGTAAGATACAGAAATTTACAGGCATTTGTGATCCAACATTTGGGAAAACATTGGGAACGTATGAGAGTGGGCAAAGGAGAAACCGTATATCAGACAGATCAGAAGCTTAATAAAGTGAGTTATTGAAATGTATGGAGAAGTTGAAATCAAACAAATGGGAATTCCAAGAAATAAATAGAAGGGGCAGATTCTACTCCCACAGTCTGATCAAAGAATAGCAGTTCCTGGCTCTGATGCTTTGAGCTCTGCAATCATGGCATGTCTGCAGCCCCAGGACAATTGGCCTTTACAACACTGGAACCCCCACGATTCTCTTCAGAGCCTTCTTTATGTCTCTGTTCCTCAGGCTGTAGATGAAGGGGTTCAGCATGGGCGTGACCACCGTGTACATCACCGAGGCTGTGGCACTCAAGTGGGAGCTCTGGGTAGCAGCAGAGCTAAGGTACACTCCCAGGCCAGTACAATAAAATAGGGAGACAACCGAGAGGTGAGACGCACAGGTAGAAAATGCCTTATACTTGCCCTGAGCTGATGAGATTCCACATACAAAAGAAACTATCTTAGAATAAGAGTAAAGGATCCCAGCTAGGGAAGCACCACCCAACAATCCAGCTGCAAAATACATCAGCATGTCATTAAGAAAGTTATCAGAACAGGCAAGCAGGACCACCTGATTGATTTCACAGAAAAAGTGGGAGATTTCCACCTCTGTACAGAAGGACAGCCACAACATCATTAAGGTTTGTAATAAGGAGTTCAGGGTGCTCATCATCCAGGACACCAGAACAAGCAGCCCACAGTAGGTGGGTTTCATGATCAGCATGTAGTGCAAGGGTTGACAGATGGCCACGAACCGGTCATAGGCCATCACAGACAGTAGAAAATTGTCCAATCCAGCAAAGAGTAGGAAAAAATACATCTGTGTGATGCAGCCTGCATAAGTTATGACTTTGCTCTGGGTCTGGATGTTCCAGAGCATCTTCGGGATGGTGGTAGAGGTGAAGCAGATGTCTACAAAGGACAGGTTGGCCAGGAAGAAGTACATGGGGGTGTGGAGGTGGGAGTCAGAGCTGATGGCCAGGAGGATGAGCAGGTTGCCAAACACAGTGATCAGGTACATGGAGAGGAAAAGCCCAAAAATCAGGAGCTGCAGCTCTGGTTCCTTTGATAGTCCCAGGAGAAAAAAATCTGAAATTTGTGAATCATTTCCTGGTTCCATGGGCTAGAAGGGACTATCAGGGAACAAAAAATAGCATGACCGAGTTTCTCAACAATGAACATTACAAATATCATTGAAATTCTATAATTTTTATTTTTCTTTCAAAAATTCAGTACCCATAGTTTTTTGGATAGAACTTGCCCCCTCTGGGGACTCCCTCATGCCAGCTCTGAATAGGAATTCACATCCCACACTTAGCTTTTTCCCCTAATGCTCATGGATTCTATAGTTTTAATGAGAAATTCTGTCACCCGTTTGAGGAATAACCTTGAGCACTGACTAATCTCCAGGCAAAGAGTACAGGTGTCAAAAAAAATAAAAGCCTATATGGTTCAGTGATGGAGACAGAGGATAAGCAAATGAAAGAGTGGATAAAATATGAGAAGGTGACAGGTGCTATGAAGAAAAACAAAGCCTGTGTAAAGGGAAGAGTGGGTGGAGACGTTACTTTTTACTGGTTATTCGGGCATACCAAAACACATCTAAACAGAGGCTTCAAGGAGACAGAGGGAGACACAAAGTCCTCTGGGGAAAAGGACACCAATCAGAGGGAACGACCAGTGCAGAGGCTCTGAGAAAAGTCATTTTTTTTAAATCAATTTTTAAAACCTGAGGGTGGTTGATGCACCATGTTACAGCAGTTTGGGGTGTACAATCCAACAGTTTTACACATCACACCACGTTCACCACACGTGGAGCCGCCATTTGTCACCACACAATGCTGTGATAGTATCACTGACTGTATTCCCTTTGCCGTGCCTTTAGTCCTGTGTGTCATTCGTTCCTTAACTGGAAGCCAGTATCTCCCACTCCCTGTCACCATCTTTCTTTTTGTTGGTTTGCTTGTTGTTTCAAAAACCAATATTCATTGGTCATTCAGTGCTCAACCAAAGCCATTGCGTTGAGGGGAATGGGCAAGAGGAAGCGTGGTGACAGATGGTGGCAGGGAATGTTGAGGAACAAGGTGGCCTCCCCGGTACTGATGAAACTTCACGGCAAAGGAATCCCTCCTTCACATAGCGTCCCTTGCACTTTATTGATTTTGTTTCCAAAGAATCTTTGGATAGAAATGGGCCCCCTCATTATCTTCATGTGTTGGGTAATATTCTGGCATCTGTATATTTAGGGTCACACTATGGAGCTATGGGTTCCAGGACCTATGCTTTGAAAACCGCTCATGGCGCACGCACACACACACACACACACACACGTGCGTGCCCACTAGTCTCCTAGGACCATGTCACAACCAGACTATTCTCACCTCGAGGCACATTAATTAGGTAAACACTGATACAAGGCAAGCTGTTGACAAGAGATTTTCTTTCCTCTAAAGATGTGAAAATACATCCAAGTTCCAGTAGTTAAGTCTTCTATAAGCATGTAAACATGGGTCTCTGCATTAATATGAACTTTTCGTAGCCAGTGTTTAAAGAAATTAAAATATCATTTTCAAAAACTGAGAGCAAGAAAAGTGGGGAGAAAGATCTATGAGTTTAGGCGGCCCCTAGCAGCGGGATGAGAATGTGTCTTTTGTTCTGGCAACACCCCAACCCCAGGTACATCTCCTTCAAGCCCAGAATAATGAAGCAGCAAAAAGCAATTTATCTAAAAGGAAAAGTTAGGATGTCTAAGTTATCAAGACATCCCCCTAAATAACAAGCAAGGGAAAACCCCCACAGTTCTCTAAGGGTAATGTACAGAGTACAACAAAAGTGGCGGATTTTAAAAGATTATTTGCTAACAAAACCCCACCTCTTATAAATGATATAAAATGCAAAACCATCATCATCATCAGAGACTCGTGTTTTGAATTTTGGATCTACATATGTTTGCTTTTTGAACTTGGAGAACCAACCAAACTACTCTTTTTTTCATTTAAATTCTACTCAGGTAACATACAGTGCAAGATATTGTTTTCAGGAGTAGAATTCAGTGATTCATCACTTACAACACCCAGAGCTCATCCCAGCAATTGCCCTCCTTAATCCCTATGACCCATCTAGCCCATCCCCGACCACCTGCTCCATCAACCCTGAGTTTGCTCTCTACCACTATGAATCTCCTGTGGTTTGTTTCCCTCTCTTCTCTTCCCCCACCTTCCCAACCAAACTATTGTAAATGCTAATATCCTTCCCCAAATAGTAGGGCTAGAGGTATCTATCCTGCTCAGGCGGTTGGCAGATTTAGTGAACACGCCATAAAGAACTTAGCATAGTTCCCTCAATGGATAATGAGTGCTTCTTACTGGTGAGGAGATTTGACCGACTTTTTCTTCTCTCAAAGTCCCCATCACTCCCCACTTCTGGGGCCCCAATTCCACAGCCTTATTTCAGTTTTCTTCCTCTCTCCACCCATCACAGGCTAGCACCCCTCTAGCCAATATTCACATTTACCCCCCAGAGAGATCTCTCTATATTACAATTATGTTATTGTCCACCTTCCTGATTTAATGCTTCCATTTGACCCCCCCCCCTGGAGAATGAACCCCAAATCCATATTCCCAACACTTGGCTTGCCTCTCTTGACTGGCCCAACAGCTTTGCACTCATGCTGCCTCACTCACATCAATTCTACCAACAGTAAACTTGAGTTGTAGCTTCATCTCAAGCCCCAGTCTCAAGACTCCGAGCCCCTACACACCTGCTTCCCCTCTGGTTGGAATCATCCACTGGTCTATTTGGAAGTTTTCACCTCTTCTGTCTTGAAACTCCCATCTCCTCTTTCAGACAGCAAGAAGTCGTCTCCTTCATGAATCTGTGTGTGTGTGTGTGTGTGTGTGTGTGTGTGTTTTGACATTCCCACAAGAAAAAAAAAGACTTTCTTTTGTGATAATTTAGATGTGGTGTTATCACTGTAATTTTTATTTAATTCCATATGTTTCCCTGCTAGACTGTGGGTGCCCTGGGCATGTTATACTTACTCCCATCCTTTACCCCCAGACATAGTTTGTTTGGGGACAGTAGTAATAAATGCATATTGCATGAACGAATGAGAGATTGTGCTCACAGGAGTTGTCAATGAAAGGAGAGAGAACACAAACAGGGAGCTACCAGCACGGGAACAGAGAACTAGGGAGAGGAATGTTGTCCATATTCTGAGACTGGGACCATTTGTGGGGTCAGGGTGTGGTTTGCAAGAATAAACTAGAATAGAAAAACTAAGGCACAATAGATAATATCAGAGCACGTCGTACGTGGTCAGGGTGCAGACCAATCACTCGTGGTTCTCCTTGTTGAGTTATATGTGTGTGCACGTGAGTGTGCAAAAACGTGTTTCCTTTCTTCATATGTCTATCCCTGAGAACATTGTGTCATATACACGTTTATTTCCCCCGCTCTGCTTTCTTCATTTAATGTAAGATCCAAATGAGCAGGACCTCACTTCTTTCATTCATTTTTTTGCTGTTTCATAAAGGCGTGCATTTATATAGTAACACATTTTTAGAAAATGGAATTTATAAAATACAAGGAATAGCAGGGAGAAGAAAACCGGGATACATAGTGAATTCAAAATAAACTTATTAATTAAAATTGCGTTAAAAAGACTCTTCTGTAGGAGAAGATATAAAATATAATTTCATCACATTAACACACGTCTCAAAATCAAAATGGAATAGGCAAAAACCTCAAAAAAGAATAGGAAAACAAAAATTATGATTATAACTGACTTTAAAAATAATGCAGGGAGCAGACTATAAAATTATAATTTCAGATTATACAAACACAGGTGGGGTCTCACACACTTGTGAGAAAGATATAAGTTGAATGCAAGAGAAATTCATGTTTCCACAGGACGGCAGAAGGACGATTGCTAGTTTAGAAAATAGATCCAATCACAAAACAAAAGGTAGCAGTGAGGAAGCACAGATGGGAGGTAGGTGGCAATACATACAAAAGGCAGTTTATTACTACAAGGCACATAGAAAGCAAGGGGTGGGGAGAAAGTATGGCCGACTGATAGATTTGACCACTCAAAGTTTATAAACTCTCACACCACCCAGAAAATATATCTGTACATACATACAAGAATTAAACAGCAAATAGTAAACTTGGCTTAAAATTTGCAATTTTTTTTTTGCTTTTTAAAGTTTTTATTTACATTCTAGTTGGTTAAAATATAGTGTAATATTGGTTTCAGGAGTAGAATTATTTGTGTGAAAAAATGCAATCAAGAGGAAGGAAGAAAATGATTCAGCAGGAGCAACAAACAAAGAAAAGAAAACTCAGACTCAGTGTAAAAGGCAAAGAAATTACACTGATAATTTACGACAGGGAAAGTAAATGGCCAATAAACCCCAACATAAATTCGTCCTCCAGGTAATGAAATAAGTGCAAAATAAAACCCTCTAGCATATGCCTGTTCGAGTTTTAAATAAACTTTTTAAGTGACCTAATGGAGAGAAGATTCTGTGAAATGTATGTCTCCAGAACTGCAGTTGCCAGGTCGTGGCTCTCTCCATTGGTCTGGACCTTTCTAAAAGATACAGAATATGCTCCAAAATACCCCATCTTAAAAATATTGTTTAAATTCCCTCACTGCACCTCCTTCCATACCTAATAGTGTATTTTCATATTTCCTTTAACTGCAAAACTCTTTGGAAATGTTCAGATTATCCTGGAAGACAGTACCCGGTGTTCCCTCGTTAGTCGCACCCAACTGATCTTTTATTCCCACCACTTAACATTCAACAATAATCCTTATATTGCTAATTTCAACAGACATTACCTTTTTTTCACATCTTAAATAAATTGATTATAAATGAGTGGGTTGGGCACCTGGGTGGCTCAGTCGGTTAAGCATCTGACTTCAGCTCAGGTCATGATCTCGCAGTTGGTTAGTTCCAACCCCACATAAGGCTCTGTGCTGATGGCTCAGAGCCGGGAACCTGCCTCAGATCTATGTCTCCCTCTCTCTCTGGTCCTCCCCCACTCACACTCTGCCTCTCTCTCTCTTTCTCTCAAAAGTAAATAAATATAGAAATAATAAATGGGGGAGATTGGGTGGCTCAGTAAGTTAAGCGTCTGACTTTGGCTCAGGTCATGATCTCGCAGTTCATGAGTTCGAGCCCCACGTCAGGCTCTGTGCTGACAGCTCAGAGCCTGGAGTCTGCTTCAGATTCTGTGTCCCCCTCTCTCTGTGCCCCTCCCGCACTCTTACTCTGTCTCCGTCTCTCTCGCTCAAATATAAGTAAACCTTAAAAAAATGAAAGAGTTCACCGTGCCAACAAACACAATGATCTTTCGGCTCCAAGACCAGGATGGTTAGGCTGTCAGGTGACCTCAGAGGAAAGCTTTCAGATTCCATTCTCTCGGAACCTTCCCTGGAATACCTGCTGAGCTCTGAGACTCACCTAGATGGGGTCTCTGAGAGGAAGGTCTCCAGGTGGAAGTCAGAATTCCTCCCTGTTTGTTGATGATGGAAAGCAAGCTCTATTCCCAGAACAGGAAGGAGTGAAGCATTGGTCCCCAAAGCAGACTTAAGAATCCAAATGCAAAAACCATGTCTCCTCCGGCTTCGGATTAAACATGTTCTGGATCTGCAGCCGAGGAGATATTTACAGCTCCTTATGTTGGCTGCATCTGACACAGCAAAATGTGTCTGAAACGTTAGACACATTTCCCATTGTTACTCCAACCCCTGAGCCCATCTCCCCATGGGAACTTATCTGGACAGAATGGAATTTTTTCCTGTAGATTCCCTGTTCCCAAGAGATCAGATTAGAATTCAGGCATATGCAATTTTTATTACTCCTCCTCGAACTTCCCTGGCTTGTCTAACATTGAAACTTTTCACAGACCTGAGTGAAAGATTTCTTTTTCCAAATCTAGGACTCAGGAACCTGTCTTGACTATGCCCCTTGGCTCTCTGAAACATTGAGTTGTGGTGGGAACACAACTCTGATAGTCTAGAAAATGCCTATTCTTTCTTCAACAAGAAAAAGTGTGTTCCTTTGCTATACAACCATGGGTTTAATAATCCTTGGATTTGATATTCTTTTGACAAATCACATAGGAGTTTTGTATGTTTAATACAGGTTAAAAGTTGACATTTATAAAACATTTGGTAATTCTAGGTGTATTACAAAGCTGTAGTCATCAAGACAGTATGGTACTGACACAAAAACGGACCCATAGAACAATGGAATAGAATAGAAAACCCAGAAATGGACCCAAAACAATATGGTCAATCTTCGACAAAGAAGGAAAAAGTGTCCAATGGAAAAAAGGCAGTTTCTTAAACAATGGTATTGGCAAAATGGAGAGCAACATGCCAGTGAGACTGGACCACTCTCTTACACCATACACCATTCACAGAAATGAATTCAAAATGGATGAAAGACCTAAATGTGAGATAGGAAACCACCCAAATCCTAGAGGAGAACACAGGCAGCTATCTCTTTGACCTCAAATATGGCAACTTCTTGTTACCCATGTTGCCGTAGGCAAGAGAAACAAAAGCAAACATGAACTATTGGGACCTCACCAATGTAAAAAGCTTCTGCACGGTGAAGAAAACAAAAGAATTAAAAGGCTTCCTACAGAATGGGAGAAGATGTTTGTAAATGACACATCAGATAAGTATTCGTGTTT
Source organism: Panthera uncia (assembly GCF_023721935.1). Taxonomy (NCBI): domain Eukaryota; kingdom Metazoa; phylum Chordata; class Mammalia; order Carnivora; family Felidae; genus Panthera; species Panthera uncia. Next base: position 10,048,488 of record NC_064816.1, on the reverse strand, counting down.
GTGTGTGTGTGTGTGTGTGTGTGTGTGTTTGTGTGCCACATTTTCCTTATGCATTCCTCTATCGATAGACACTTAGTTTGCTTCCATATCTTGTCTGTTGTAAAGAATACTGCAATAAACATAGGGGTGCATATATGTTTTGAAATTGGCGTTTTTCTTTTCTTTGGAAACAGTAATGGACTTATTGGATCATGTTGTCGTTCTAGTTCCAAGTTTTGAGGGCCCTCCATACTGCTTTCCACGGTGGCTGCATTCCCACCAGCAGTGTGTGAGGTGCCTTTTTCTCCACTTCATCACCAGCACTTGTTTGTTGTGTTTCTGATTTTAGCCCTTCTGACCTGTGTGAGGTGGTATCTCATTGCGGTTTTGATTTACATTACCTGATGATGAATGATGATGAAATCTCTTCATTTGTCTGTTGGCCATCTGGATGTCTTCTTTAGAGACATGTCAATTCAGAACCTCTGCCCAATTTTTAAGTGGATGGTTTGGGGTTTTTTTGTGGTTGTTTAGTTGTATGAATTCTTTGTGTATTTTAGATATTAACCTTTTATCAGATATATCATTTGCAAATACCTTCTCCCATTCAATAGATCAGGTTTGTTTGTTTTGTTTTGTTTTCTTGTCTCCTTTACTGTGTAAAATCTTTTAATTTTGATGGAATCTCAATAGTTTATCTTTACTTTTGTTTCCCTAGCCTTAGGAGACTTGTCTAGAAAAATGTTGCTATAGCTGATGTCAGAGAAATTACTGCCTGTGTTCTTTTCAGGCAGTTTCATGTCTCACATTTAGGTTTTTCATCCATTTTTGGTTTTGTGTATGGTGTAAGAAAGTTGTCCTGTTTCATTGTTTTACATGTATCTGCCCAGTTTTCCCAGCACCATTTATTGAAAAGACTGTCTTTTCCCCATAGTCTCACCTTTTTAAATTTTTTAAAAAATTTACATCCAAGTAATAGATTAAACCCATTTAGTCATATTTTATTTCTGGGGTCTTTATTCTGTCCCACTGACCTATGTGTCTATTTCTGTGCCAAAAGCATACTGTCTTGATTACTACAGCTTTGGAGTATATCTTGAAACATGGTAGGTCTGTTCTTTTTTCTCAGGATTGCTTTGGCTATGCAGGATCCTCTATAGTTCCATACAAATTTTAGTATTATTTGCTCTAGTTTTGTGAAAACTGCTGTTGGTATTTTGATAGAGATTGCAATGAATCTGTCGATTGCTTTGCTTTGGGTAATATGGACATTTTCACAAGAATAATTCTTCCAATCCATGAGCATGGAATATCTTTCCATTTATTTATGTTACCTTCAATTTCTTTCACCAGTGTATTATAGTTTTTGGAACATAGGTCTTTCACTTTTTGGCTAAGTTGATTCCTAAATATTTTATTCTTTTTGGTACAATTGTAAATGGTGTTTTTAAATGTTTTTCTTTCAGCTGCTTCGTTGTTAAGGTACAGAAACGTTGCTGATTACTGGGTATTTATTTTTTATCTTGTACTTTACTGAATTAATGTAATACATCTAGTAATTTCATATGTATGTATGTATGTAAAATCAAGTTAGTTAACATGCACTGTAGTATTGGTTTCATGAGTAGAACCCAGTGATTCATCACTTCTATAGAACACTCAGTGCTCATTCCAATAAGTGCCCTCCTTAAATATATGCCCATCACCCATTTAGCTAACCTCCAATCCACCTCCCCTCCAGGAACCCCCAGCCTATTCTCTGTATTCAAGAGTCTCTTATGGTTTTACTCCTTCTGTTATTAACTTATTTTCCCTCATTTCCCCTATGTTCGTCTGTTTTGTTTCTTAAATTCCACATATGGGTGCAATGATATGATATTTGTCTTTCTCTGACTGACTTATTTCGCTTAGCATAATACACTCTAGTTCCATCCACATTCTTTTGAATGGCAAGATTTCACTCTTTTTGATTGTATATTGTATGTATATATACCACATCTTCTTTATCCATACTTCTAGGAATGTTTTGGTAGATTCTTTTGGATTTGCCATGTATAGTATCATGTCATCTGCAAATAGTGACAGTTTAACTTCTTTACCAATATGGATATCCCTTATTTCTTTTTCTTATCTGATTGCTGTGGCTAGGACTTCCAGTACTATGTTGAATAAGTGTGAATGGACATATTTTCTTCTTCCTGACATTGGGGGAAAAGCTCTCCACTTTTCACCATTGAGTATGATGCTACCTATGCGATTTTCATAGGTGGCCTTTATATGTTGAGGTATGTTGCCTTTAACCCCACTTTATTGAATTTTTATCATGAATGAATGTTGAATTTTGTCAAATGATTTTTCCTCATCTATTGAGATGATCAGATGATTTTTACCCTTCATTCTGTTGATGTGTATAACATTGATTTTCAAAATATTGAAACATTCTTGTATCCTTGAAATAAATCCTACCTGATCATGGTGAATGATCTTTTTAATATACTGTTGTGTGTGGTTTGCTAGTATTTTCTTGAGGACTTTTGCATCTATCTTCATTAAGGATACTGGTCTATAGTTTTCTTTTTTGGGGGTGTCGTTTTCTGGTTCCAGCATCAGGGTAATGCTGGCCTGATTGAATGTATTTGGAAGCTTTACCTCCTATTCAATATTTTGGAGTAGTTTGAGGAGAATAGGTACTAATTCTTCGTTAAATGTCCTGTAGATGGGGTGCTTGGGTGGCTCAGTTGGTTGGGTGTCCAAATTCAGCTCAGGTCATGATCTCATGGTTCATGAGTTTGAGCCCCACATTGGGATGTGTGCATTGGGCTCTGTGTTGACATCTTGGAGCCTTGAGCCTGCTTCAGATTCTGTGTCTCCATCTCCAAAGGCAAGGGAATTAAAAGCAAAAATGAACTATTGGGACCTCATGAAGATAAAAGCTTCTGCACTACAAAGGAAACAATCAACAAAACTAAAAGGCAACCAAAAGAATGGGAAAAGATATTTGAAAATGACATATCAGACAAAGGGCTAGTATCCAAAATCTATAAAGAACTCACCAAACTCCACAGCCAAAAAACAAATAAGCCAGTGAAGAAATGGAAAGAAAACATGAATAGACACTTCTCTAAAGAAGGCATCCAGATGGCCAACAGGCACGTGAAAAGATGCTCAACGTCACTCCTCATCAGGGAAATACAAATCAAAACCACACTGAGATGTCACCTCACGCCAGAGTGGCTAAAATGAACAAATCAGGAGACTATAGATGCTGGCGAGGATGTGGAGAAATGGAAACCCTCTTGCACTGTTGGTGGGAATGCAAACTGGTGCAGCCACTCTGAAAAACAGTTGGAGGTTCCTCAAAAAATTAAAAATAGATCTCCCCAATGACCCCGCAATAGCACTGCTAGGAATTTACCCAAGGGATCCAGGAGTGCTGATGCATAGGGGCACTTGTACCCCAATGTTTATAGCAACACTTTCAGCAACAGCCAAATGATGGAAAGAGCCTAAATGTCCATCAACTGATGAATGGATAAAGAAATTGTGGTTTATATACACAATGGAATACTACGTGGCAGTGAGAAAGAATGAAATCTGGCCTTTTGTAGCAACATGGATGGAACCAGAGAGTGTGATGCTAAGTGAAATAAGTCCTACAGAGAAAGACAGATACCATACGTTTTCACTCTTATGTGGACCCTGAGAAACTTAACAGAAGACCATGGGGGAGGGGAAGGGGGAAAAAAAGAGAAAGAGGGAGGTAAACCATAAGAGACTCTTAAAAACTGAGAATAAACTGAGGGTTGATGGGGGGTGGGGTGGGCATTGAAGAGGGTACCTGTTGGGATGAGCACTGGGTATTGTAGGGAAACCAATTTGACAATAAATTTCATATTAAAAAAAAGACTCTGTGCCTCTCTCTTGCTCTGTGTCCCTCCCCATTCTCTCTCTCTCTCTCTCTCTCTCTCTCTCTCTCTCTCTCTCTCCCTCCCTCTCTCTCTCTCTCAAAAATAAATAAACGTTAAAAAAATAAATGTCTTTTAGAATTCACCTGTGACTCCATCTGGTCCTGAACTTTTAGTTTTAGGTAACTTTTTGTTTACCAATTCAACTTTGTTACTGACAATTAATCTGTTCAGATCCTGTATTTCTTCCCAGTTCTGTTTTGGAAGTTTGTATTTTTCTAGGACTTTATCCTTTCACCTGGGTCATCCTCTTTGTTGGCATATATTTTTTAATAACATTCTCTTACAATTCTTTGTATTTATATGGTGTCAGTTTTTACTTCTCTCTCATTTATGATTTTACTTATTTGGGTCCTTGCCCTTTTTTTTCTTGATGAATGTGGCTAAGGGTTTGTCAATTTTGTTTATCTTTTCAAAGAACCAGCTGTTGCTTTCATTGATTTCGTTCCATTCATTTTTTAAATCTCTGTGTCATTTATTTCAGCTCTGTATTATTTCCTTTCTTCTACTCTCATTGGCTTTGTTTATTCTTCAGGAAAGAGTACTTTGAATATAAAATCAGTACTGGATAGTGACTTAGTGGCATATCAAACTTAACTTCATTGGTCCTATATCCATATAGACATTTAGCCTCTTTCTATTTAGGAGAGAGATATTTCATCCTTCTTCGATGTGAATCAGCTACCAATGTTCTCGGTCCTCCCCTCAGCCATGCTCCACTAGACTTTTTTCCTTTTAACTCTATCATTGTAGCTTAATTATATATAATCATCTGTGTACATTTAAAGTTTATAGTTTGACACTTTGTGAGCACAGCATAACATAAAGAGTCTGTCGAATCAGTATGTTGTATACCTGAAATTAATGATTTTGTGTGTCAATGATACTTCAATAAAATTTTTTAGTAAATTAAACTGTTTGTTCTGTTAATGGAATCACAAATATTTAGGAGCACCTTCTGAACATTCATTTGTATGTAATTTCAGAAAGTGCACAATAAGCTTTAATTGCTTTGTTCTGTAACTTATTAAAATTTAATCCCCTTGAGGTTCAGTTTTCTTATTTCTGCAGATAATGTGGGATAATAAAACTAATTTCAGAGGGATATTGTGGGAAATAAACAACTGTGTGGTAACATTATGTGGATTCCAAAGAAAATGCTCAATGGCGAGGGGTAGATATGGTGTGTGTGTGTGTGTGTGTGTGCGTGTGTGCGTGTGTGTATGTGTGCGTTTATACATTTTTCTTTCAAGTAAACATGGACACTCGTGTGCACACACAGATTCATTATTAGGAAAGCTTTCATGTCAAAATAAACTTGAGAGAAAGTGGGAGAGGACAAAAATGAAAAGAACATTTGGATTAACATGAAAATAAAAGTAAGTAAAAATTTGAACATAAAGATTTAAGGTAGAACTAGTGGCCTTAATGTTTTAGTTTGTCTCCTTCAGTGCCTGCAAGACAGTACAGCTCATGGCTTAGGGGATTTTCTGTACCAGCTGTTGGGGTTGAGAGACTCCAAAGTGACTTCAGATTTTGTGTTTTACATAAAGCGGTATTTCAACACCAAATAGCCTTATTTGAAAGAATATAAACATGATCCAAGGCTGAATTTCATTTCTCTAAACAGAGTGTTATTGGATAACTATCTGGAATAGATATTTATTGTGGTTGAGACAAATTCCATGCCGCTGGCTTAGAACAAATAAATTTATGTTCTGATAGTTCTGGAAGTCAGAAGTCTGAAGTAGGTCTCCCTGGGCTAAAATTACTCTGTCTGGGGGAGGTCCTGGGGAACTAAAGCCACCTGTATTCCCTGACTCCTAGTCCCTCCCTTTATCTTCAAAGCCAGCAACATAGCATCTCAAATTTCTCTGTGATTCCTACTCTTCTGCCTCTGTCTTCCATATCGGGAGGCACCTTTTGATCTATTGAGCCCACCTGGATCATCAGAACAAATTTATCTTCAGGTCAGCTGACTTGCAATGTTAACACCTTTTGTCACCCTAATTCTCACTTGCCATGACACAAGATATATTCAAAAAGTCTGGAGATTAAGATGTGGAAATATTTGGGGGACATTATTCTGCCTACTAAAAGTCTTTTTCATGGGTGTATTTGAGGCCAACTCAGGGGTCTTCAGATTAAAGAATCAAATACAGACTTTTTTTCAGACTCTAGGGTGAGTCCTTAGACTCTTCTTTCAAAACCACACATAAAGAGGATCTCATGGCTCATTTATTAAAATCACCCAGAGTTATAAATGGTAAACCCTCAACTCAATGAATTCAAAATCAACTCAAGGTGAAGGTAAAGTGCAAGCTGGTTAGACCTCTGATAAGCAGGCAAGTTCATGAGAGTGAGTAATACAAAACTAGATTCACCTGACTTCCAATCTGATATCCCAGCAACAGAGTATCAGCAGGAAACTTTTCCTTTCCCACCGCTCCAGTGGCCCACGGGGAAATGATGTGATCCAATGTGGGAGTAACAATGGAAACAGTGTCTAATGAGCAGACATAGGGAGCTATAAATATCTCCTCCACTGCAGAAAGTCATCATCCGAAACCTTGTATATGGCAAGGCATGGTTGTTGCTTTTGGGATCCAGGTCTGTGCAGGGGGACCAATGCTTCACTCCATCCTGCTGTCCTGTCTGGGAACAGAGCTTTGGTCTCCATGATCAACCATCCAGGGACGAAGTCGGAACTCCACACAGAGACGTTCTTCTCATAGACCCCATCCATGTGAGTCTCAGAGCTCAGTGGTTATTTTGGGAAAGATTCTGAGAGAATGGAATCTGAGAGATTTTACCTGAGGTCACCTGAGATGAGGTAGATTCATTTATAATTAATTTATGTAATATGTTCAAAAGAGAAGCTCCACTGGACTCAGCAATACAGGGATCATTGTTGACAATGAGCGGTGGGAATGGAAGTCCAGTTGGATGAGAATGAGGAAGGAATGGTGGGGGGGAGGACACAAATTGGTCGCAGTGAAATTAGAACATACCTAGGAGGTTTGCAGCTAAGGGGAGTGGGAAAACAGAGTATCAAGCTTGGAAGCATGTGCCGTGAGCTTTTCAAGATGTGGTGTTTTTGAGCATGTTCTGTATTTGTAGAAAGACCCAGAGCCATGGAGGTAGCTGTTTCCTTGCAACAGCACTTCTCGAGACACATTTCTCAGCATCACCTTTCACATGGAGTATTCACATAAAATTTGTATTCCATATGCAAAAGAGGGTATGCCAACTAGCTTCACTGCGTAATACTTCATTACCAAGTTGTATAGAAACTAGGAAGATATTTGTTCAACATAGAAGAAAAAACTCAGCCAATCTCTTCACCAGTGATAACCATCCACTTGCTAACGAGACGGAACCATTGTAAGCCTTTTACATACACTGACTAACGCTGTCTACCACCCTAGGAGGATGGACACTGCTTATCCCTTCTATCTGAGTAAGGATATTCACATTTGGAATAGATTCATTGTCTTTCTCAAGTTCAAACATCTTATATGGGGTAGATCTGACATTCAAACGCTGGTTTTCTGATTCCAAAAGTTTTGCATTTAAAATCGCTCAGAAAACTCTTGTTCTGCATCTTGAAAAATCCCTTCTGTTGTTGTACACTGTGTAATTTCTGTTGTCTTACGTAGGTTTCTTCCCTTTGCACATTTTTCTAGAGGGATATTCAATCATTAAAATGTCTTAACATCATAAATAACGCCACTCCTCTCTGGGTTAGATATATTGTTTTGTTCTGGTTTTGTTAATTATTCTGGGCATGAGGGTATGTAACTGGGGCTGGAATGCTGCCAGAACCAGGGAAGCTTTCTCATCACAGTCTCTCAGGGACAACCTGAGTTTCTTAGATCTTCTTTCCCCTGTGTCCATTTCTTTCCTCTCTGTGTGCTTGGAACCAATTTCTTTTGTTTATTTAAATACAGGACACAAGAGGATCTAATTAAAATGGAGCCCCATATTTACATGTCCATGGCTTTCTAATTAGAATTTAAGTACTATTTACACATTCTTTAGGGTAAAGGTAATCTGATGTTGACAGCTTGCCTTGTATCGTTTCTTTCAAAATTATGGTGGTTGCATGTGAGAAAAGCATGATAGTAACGCAGCGCCAGGAGGCCACAGTGCACTCTGTGTGTGCGTGTGTGTGTACACGTGCGAGTGTGCATGTGCGTGTGTGTGCACGTGTGTGTTGTGGGGCACAAGCAGTCCTCAGGGCAATGGTACCTGAGTTCATATACTCCAATATGTGACCTTTAAATGCTAGGATGTTAACCAACAGACGGAAATAAGGAAGGGATCTATCTCAATTCGCAGAATACTTTGGAACAAAATTTTAAAAATGCCAAGAACATCTTGGGAAGGAAGGACTGCCTGTCTTTTCAAGTTTCAACAGTGGCGGGAGAGCCACCTTGCCCCTCAGCATTCTCTGCCAACACCTCTCATCCCTAGTCATTCCCTCCCCATGCTGACTTCATTTTGAGATTTGAATATCTGGACTAAACGCCTTCTCCAGGGCCTTGGCTCTGTTTCCCCTGCAGGGCACGCGCTTCCCCCAATATCTTCCTGCTTCCTGCTAAGCCTTTCTGGAAGCCTCTGTTAAAGTGTCACCTTCTTTGCAGGTCTTCCTGAACACCTATTAAAAAATAGAGCCCTCCAGGGGCGCCTGGGTGGCTCAGTCGGTTGAGCGTCCGACTTCGGCTCAGGTCATGATCTCACGGTCCCACCCGTTGAGTTCAAGCCCCGCGTCGGGCTCTGTGCTGACCACTCAGAGCCTGGAGCCTGTTTCGGATTCTGTGTCTCCCTCTCTCTCTGACCCTCCCCCGTTCATGCTCTGTCTCTCTCTGTCTCAAAACTAAATAAATGTTAAAAAAAAATTTTTTTTTAATAAAAAATAAAAAATAGAGCCCTCCCCGTCCATTCTTTTCTATACCTACTTTTTTTTTTTTTGCATAGCACCTGTCACCATCTGACACGGCATATGATTTTTTATTTTATATATATATATTCTTTCTACATAATTGGATTGTAGGGACTTTTTTCCTGCAAGTTTTTATTTAAATTCCAGCTAGTTAACATATGGTGTAATATTAGTTTCAAGAATAGAATTTAGTGATTCAACACATATACAATATCCAGTGCTCATCAAAAGTGTCCTCCTTAATCCTCAACCCATATTTAACCCACCCCCTCCACCATCCCCCTGTAGCAACCCTCATTTTGTTCTCTAGATTTACAAGTCTGTTTCTTGGTTTGCCTCTTTTTTCCCCCCATGTTCATTTGGTTTGTTTCTTAAATTCCACATATGAGTGAAATCATACAGTATTTGTCTTTCTCTGACTGACTTATTTTGCTTAACATAATACTCTCTAGATCCATCTACATTGTTGCAAATGGCAAGATTTCATTCTTTTTGTGGCTGTGTAATATTTCAGTGTGTGTAGGTGTGTGTATACACACATAACATATACCACACCTTCCTTGTCCATTCATCAGCCTACGGACATTTGGGCTCTTTCCATAACTTGGCTATTGTTGATAATGCTGCTATAAGCATCAGGGTGTGGGTATCTCTTTGAATTAGTATTTTTATATGCTTTGGGCAAATACTATGTACTGCAATTATGGAATGGGAGAAGATATTTGCAAAAGACTTATCTAATAAAGGGTTAGCATCCAAAATCTATAAAGAACTTATCAAATTCAACACCCAAAACACAAATAATCTAGTTAAAAAAATGGGCATTAAATATGAATAAACATTTTTTTCCAAAGAAGACATCCAAATGGCTAACAGACACATGAAAAGATGCTCAACATCACCCATTGTCTGGGAAATACAAATCAAAACTACAATGAGATATTACCTTACCCCTGTCAGAACAGCTACAATCAAGAATACAGGAAATAAAAGATGTTGGAGAGGACGTGGAGAAAGGGGAACCCTCTCTCTCTGTTGGTGGGAAGGCAAATCGTGCATCTGCTCTAGGAAACAGTATGAAGATTGCTCAAAACATGAAAAACAAAATTATCCTATGATCCAGCAGTTGCACTACTAGGTATTTACCTAAAGAACACAAAAATACTAACCCAAAGGGATACATGCACCCAGATGTTTATAGCAGCAATATCTACACCAGGCAAACTACGGAACTGGCCCAACTATCTATACATACATGGACATGTATGTGTCCACATGTGTGCTGTGTGCATGTATATATACACACATATATTAATATATACAATGGAATCTTACTCAGCCATCAAAAAGAATGAAATCTTGCCATTTACAACAACGTGGATGGAGCTAGAGTTTATTATGCTAAGCAAGGTAAGTCAGAGTAATACAAATACCATATGATTTCACTCACCTGTGGATTTAAAAAAGAAAACAAATGGAAAAAGGGAAAAAAGAGAGAGGTAAACCAAGAAATACACTCTTAACTGTAGAGAACAAACTTGCCAATGGGGAGGGAGATGGGGTTTGGGGGAAATAGCTGATGGGGATTTAGGACCGCACTGGTCCTAAAGAGCGCTGGTCAAGTGTGGAAGTGTTGAATCACTGTATTCTACACATGAAACTAGTTTTACACTGTATGTCAACTACCTGGAACATAAATAAAAACTTTAAAAAAAGAAAATGAATAAATAAAGCCATTTGCTTGAAAATTAATCATGTTATTTTTTTATTTCCTAAGTAGTCAACTCCACCAGATGGAACTAGGCAATGATACACACATTTCAAAGTTTCTTCTTCTGGGATTTTCAGAGGAACCAGCATTACGGCCCCTCATATTTGGGCTTTTCCTCTCCATGTACCTGATCACTGTGTTTGGGAACCTGCTCATCATCCTGGCCGTCAGCTCTGACTCCCACCTCCACACCCCCATGTACTTCTTCCTGGCCAACCTGTCCTTTGTAGACATCTGCTTCACCTCCACCACCGTCCCGAAGATGCTTCTGAACATCCTGACTCAGAGCAAGGTCATTAACTATGCAGGCTGCATTAGCCAGATGTATTTTTTCTTACTCTGTGTAGAGCTGGATGACTTTCTCCTATCTGCAATGGCCTATGACCGGTTTGTGGCCATCTGTCACCCCCTGCACTACACCGTCATCATGAACCCCCAGCTCTGTGGATTGCTTGTTCTGGTGTCCTGGATCATCAGTGTTACAAATTCCTTGTTACAAACCTTAATGGTGTTGCAGCTGTCCTTCTGTACAGACATGGAAATCCCCCACTTTTTCTGTGAACTCAATCAGATGCTCCAACTTGCCTGTTCTGACACCTTTCTTAATGACATGATGATGTATTTTGCAACTGTGCTGCTGGGTGGTGCTCCCCTGGCTGGGGTCCTTTACTCTTATTCTAAGATAGTCTCCTCCATATGTGGGATCTCATCAGCTCAAGGCAAGTACAGAGCATTTTCCACCTGTGCATCTCACCTGTCAGTTGTCTCCTTATTTTACTGTACAGGCCTAGGTGTGTACCTCAGCTCTGCTGCTACCCAGAGCTCACGGTCAAGTGCCACAGCCTCGGTGATGTACACGGTGGTCTCGCCCATGCTGAACCCCTTCATCTACAGCCTGAGGAACAGAGACATAAAGAGGGCTCTGAAAAGAATCGTTGGGGTTCCAGTGACATAAGGACCAATTGTCCGGGGACTGAAGACATGCCCATGACTGCAGGGCTCAAAGCCTCAGAGCTAGAATCTGCCGTTCTTTGACCAGACTCTGGAAGAAGAATCTGCTTTTGCTATTTATTTCCCAGAATTTCATTTGCTTGACTTCAACTTCTCCATATTTTTTTTTTTAATTTATTTTTGGGACAGAGAGAGACATAGCATGAACGGGGGAGGGGCAGAGAGAGAGGGAGACACAGAATCGGAAACAGGCTCCAGGCTCTGAGCCATCAGCCCAGAGCCTGACGCGGGGCTCGAACTCACGGACCGTGAGATCGTGACCTGGCTGAAGTCGGACGCTTAACCGACTGCGCCACCCAGGCGCCCCTCCATATTTTTTTAAGTAACTCACTTATTAAGCCTCTGCTCTGTCTGATATATAGACAGTTTCCCCTTTGTCCATTTCTTACTTTTTCAAAGATTTTTTCAGTTTTGATGAAAAAATATTCGGAAATTCCCACTTGTCCCCTGGGGTAACATGAATTTCTTAAAAATAATTTCTACTCAAACAACATATGTCATTCCAAGTAATTTTTCTCCTGTTTTACTAAAAGGATAGCCATGAGTTATATTATTCATATAGAAAAAGGAAAACAGTGTGGAGGTTCCTCAAAAAATTAAAAATAGAACTACCCTATGACCTAGCAATAGCACTGCTAGGAATTTACCCAAGGGATATAGGAGTGCTGATGCATAGGGGCACTTGTACCCCAATGTTTATAGCAACACTTTCAACAATAGCCAAATGATGGAAAGAGCCTAAATGTCCATCAACTGATGAATGGATAAAGAAATTGTGGTTTATATACACAATGGAATCCTACTTGGCAATGAGAAAGAATGAAATCTGGCCATTTGCAGCAACATGGATGGAACTGGAAGGTATTATGCTAAGTGAAATAAGTCGGGTAGACAAAGACAGATACCATATGTTTCACTCATAGGTGGATCTTGATAAACTTAACAGAAGACCATGGAGGAGGCAGAGGGAAAAAAAAGTTACAGAGAGGGAGGGAGGCAAACCATAAGAGACTCTTGGATACTGAGAACAAAGTGAGGGTTGAAGGGGGGTGGGGGATAGGGGAAAGTGGGTGATGGGCATTGAGGAAGGCACTTGTTGCAATGGGCACTGGGTGTTGTTTGGAAACCAATCTGTCAATAAATTATATTTAAAAAAAAGAAAAAAACTACTTTTGATAACCAAGACCATTCATATAATTTCATAATAGGAAAGTATGAAACCACAGTTTTTCACTTGTGTATATCAATGCTTTGTACTTCACTGCCTTGACTTCTCGTTCTGACAATGTAGACTAATATAGTTCATCTTATAGGTAAGCCATTGCATTCCATTCTCCTTATTATGATCATGTTCTCCTATGCAGCTGTATCCACAGTGCTTACAACAGTGATTGGCAAAATGATCACCAAATACATGTCTCCAAATAGTGTTTACAACAGAAACACGTATTTGAATAAATAGATTAACTTCATATGGCCTTTGAGTCTAGGAAGATCTTAACTATGATGAAGAAAAATTGAAATTATACTGGGTATTACTGAGCAAAATATTTCATTTTGTGCTGTCTATCTACTCACTGAAGTATGGAGTTAGTTTGGTGTCCATGTACTAGAGTTGTATTTTTTCCATGTTTTCCAAAAACATGTTTATGGTGTTTTTACTGAATCATCTTACTCTTTCTGCTGCATACAGATAGGACTCATTCCACTGCTCTAAATGAAAGATCATAACCATGCTATGGGCAATGATTGAACAATATCAATATCATCTTTTATATATCATACATATATATCCTCATGATCAAAGGATGACTCTTTAGACATTGAATTCCTGTCCAGTCATATGATTCAGGTCACAACTTTGGTGCCAAGAGCCTTGTCCTTCCAACTTCTCTTGATTACCTGGTTGGAACCCTAACAAAGTCTCTTTATAACACAGTCTATCTAAAATAAATTTTAATAACAGAGTAACTGTGACTTCTGTCCCCAAATATCAGCACAAATACCTAAAATGGGAAGAAGCATATTATTATAATTCCTCTCGGTTCTGGTTGCTGTTATAATTATATCTGTTCCCTAGGACTGTGTAACAAACCCTTCTGAAAGCTCCTATTTTAATATAATGTCTTTGTAATCGAATGGGATTTTCTGGTGGGAGTTGTTCTGATCTATTCAATTCTGAGCTACTTATCAGTCTCTACATTGTGTTTCTTCTTTTTTTTAAAGAAACTTTTATTTTATCTTGTTTTATTTTATTTTATTTTATTTTAGAGACAGCACATGAGTGGGGAAGAGCTGCAAAGGAAGAGAGAGAGAGAAAGAGAAAGAAAGAGAGAGAGAGAGAGAGTGAGAGAATCTCAAACAGGCTCAACATTCAGCATGGAGCCTGATGCAGGTCTTAAACTCATGAACCGTGAGATCATGACCCGAGCCGAAATCAAGAGTCAAACGCTTAGCTACCAAGCCACCTAGGCACTCCTATTTTTCATTTTCTTACTGACAGGGTTGAGCAGGCACTTCAATATTCTTCTTGTGTCAGTCCTTGCTATACACAAGAAATAAAGTGCTTCATTCTTAGCCATAATAAATTACCCTTTAGGCATGTTTCTGACTTGTTTTCATATCTTTGTTATTCCTTATTGGTCTTCTTGGCATTTGGGGAGTAGATCTATTTCTGAAAGTTGCATCACCTTTGGCCATCATCTGGAAGGTATTTTTCTTCATCATTTGACTAAAGATCACCTTTCCATTCTAGAAGTCTATATGAATCTGTGTATCTTTGTGTAAGATGAAATCACAACTTACTTACTGCTTCTTCCCCACGTTGTAAATGCCCTTCTGATATACTTTTTCATTTCCAAGTCTTTGGCCATCTGCCCTTGAATTAGTGACCAATGTTGGTATCATTAGGTTATTGTTCTTGTAGGTCTTTATGTAAGTTAGTAGCACATATTCATTCAATTTTGTTGTTTTCATTCAATATAGTTGTTTACCAAATGTTATTCTCACTGATTTTCTTTGTTCCAGAAGTCTTATAAAATTTCTCTTCCATTTTATGCATGAATTCCTATTCATACACTTTCATACAAATGTTTCAGTAAGATCCTATGCACATCATGAATGCTCTTTATATTTCAGTGCAGGCTTTTCTTCTACCTTGTGTCCCTTTTCCTTCTTTCTTAACAATTCCTCATGGACTTGTCTCCAATCCACTAATGTAATGCTGGCTCCTTTTTTGATGAATATCAATGCAAAAATCCTCAACAAGTTATTGGCCAACTGGATCCAACAATACATTAAAAAATTATTCACCATGAACAAGTGGGATTTATACCTGGGATGCAGGGCTGATTCAATATCCACAAAACAACCAATGTGATTCATCACATCAAAAAAAAGACAGGACAAGAACCATATGATCATCTCAATAGATGCAGAGAAAGCATTTGATAAAATACAGCATCATTTCTTGATAAAAACCCTCAGGAAAATAGGAACAGAAGGATCATATCTCAAGATCATAAAAGCCATATATGAAAGACCCAATGCTAATATCATCCTCAATGGGGAAAAACTGAGAGCTTTCCCCCTAAGGTCAGGGACAAGACAGGGATGTCCACTCTCATCATTGTTATTCAAAATAGTGTTGGAAGTCCTAGCCTCAGCCATCAGACAACACACACAAAAAAGGCACCCAAATCAGCCAAGAGGGGTCAAACTTTCACTCTTCACAGATGACATGATACTTTATATGGAAAACACAAAAGTTTCCACCAAAAACTGCTAGAACTGATTCATGAATTTGGCAAAGCTGCAGGATATAAAACCAATGCACAGAAATCAATTGCATTCTTATACACCAACAATAAAGCAATAGAAAGGGAAATCAAGGAATCGATCCCATTTACAATTGCACCAAAACCTATAAAATACCTAAGAATAAATCTAACCAAAGAGGTGAAAAATCCATACACTGAAGACTATAGAAAGCTCATGAAAGAAATTGAAGACAACACAAAAAAATGGAAAAAGATTCCATGCTCCTGGATAGGAAGAACAAATATTGTTAAAATGTCAATACTACACAAAGCCATCTACACATCCAATGCATTCCCTATCAAAGTAACACCAGCATTCTTCACAGAGATAGAACAAACAATCCTAAAATTTGTATGGAACCAGAAAAGACCCCAAATAGCCAAAGCAATCTTGAAAAAGAAAACCAAAGCAGGAGGCATCACAATCTCAGAATTCAAGATGTTTTACAAAGCTGTAATCATGAAGACAGTGTGGGACTGGCACAAGAACAGACACTCAAATCAATGGAACAGAGTAGAGAACCCATAAATGGACCCACAAACCTATGGCCTTGACAAAGCAGGAAAGAATATCCAATGGAATAAAGACAGTCTCTTCAGCAAGTGGTGCTGGGAAAACTGGACAGCAACTTGCAGAAAAATGAACCTGGACCACTTCCTTACACCAGACCAAAAAAAAAAAAAAAAAAACAAACAAACAAACAAACAAACAAAAAACTCAAAATGGATGAAAGACCTCAATGTAAGACAGGAAGCCATCAAAATCCTCAAGGAGAAAGCAGGCAAAAACCTCCTTGACCTTGGCCGCAGCAACTTCTTACTCAACACGTGTCTGGAGGCAAGGGAAACAAAAGCAAAAATGAACTATTGGGACCTCATCAATATAAAAAGCTTCTGGGAACAAAAATAATATAAAAACAGGGAGGGGGACAAAACAGAAGAGACTCATAAATATGGAGAACAAACTGAGGGTCACTGGAGGGGTTTTGGGAGGGGGAATGAGCTAAATGGGTAAGGAGCATTAAGGAATCTACTCCTGAAATCATTGTTGCAGTATATGCTAACTAATTTGGATGTAAATTTTTAAAAATAAAAAATAAAATAAAATAAAAAGCTTCTGCACAGCAAAGGAAAAAATCAGCAAAACTAAAAGACAACCAACAGAATGGGAGAAGATATTTGCAAACGACATATCAGATAAAAGGTTAGTATCCAAAAATCTATAAAGAACTTATCAAACTCAACACCCAAAAAACAAATAATCCAGCGAAGAAATGGGCAAAAGACATGAATAGACACTTCTCCAAAGAAGACATCCAGATGGCCACCAGCATATGAAAAGATGCTCAACATCACTCATTATAAAGGAAATACAAATCAAAACCACAATGAGATACCACCTCACACCTGTCAGAGTGGCTAACATTAACAACTCAGGCAACACCAGATGTTGGCAAGGATGCAGAGAAAGAGGATCTCTTTTGCATTGTTGGTGGGAATGCAAGTTGGTGCAGCCACTCTGGAAAACAGTATGGAGGTTCCTCAAAAAACTAAAAATAGAACTACCCTAGACCCAGAAATTTCACTACTAGGCATTTATCCACGGGATACAGGTGTGCTCTTTTTAAGGTACACATGCACCCCCATGTTTATGTTTATAGCAGCACTATCAACAATAGCCAAAGTATGGAAAGAGCCCAAATGTCCATTGATGGATGAATGGATAAAGAAGATGTGGTGTATATATACAATGGAGCATTTCTCGGCAATCAAAAAGAACGCAATCTTGCCATTTGCAACTAGGTGGATGGAACTAGAGGGTATTATGCTAAGCGAAATTAGCCAGACAAAGACAAATATCATATGACTTCACTGATATGAGGGCTTTAAGACACAGAACAGATGAACACGAGGGAAAGGAAGCAAAAATAATATAAAAACAAGGAGGGGGAACAAAACATAAGAGACTATTAAATATGGACAACAAACAGAGGGTTACTGGAGGGGTTGTGGGAGGGCGGATGGGCTCAGTGGGTAAAGGGCATCAAGGAATCTACTCCTGAAATCATTGTTGCACTACATGCTAACTAACTTGGATGTAAATTAAAAAAATAAAATTTAAAAAAAGTGCCTTTTTGCTACTTGTTTAAAAATTCTGATCCCAATCTGTGGGACAGCCCTTTGAGTATTTTCACAAGATGATCAGTGTGAAAGAGATTACTTGTTGATTCTTAAAACTATTAGTGAGCTCAATTAAAGATTCACATATTTGATTTAATTTGCCTATTATTATTATATGTCCACATATTATATCTATATTTATCTATTTATCTGTAATTTATATTTATCTATAATTTATTTATCTATAATTTATCTATAAATTTATATTATATTATTATATATATTATATATATTATATTATATTATATTATATTATATTATATATCTATTTATCTATAATTATGAACATTTGAAATAATTGCTGTAAATCACAGCTTCTCTATTGACTTTTAGTTAGGTCTTTTGGCCCATAAGATAGTTTTAAAATTCATTTAGTGAAATGTATGTATCTTCTACCTTCTGAGTTTTTTTTCTTGCCTTACAAATGATGATTTTCCCACCAGTAGATTTTATATGTAATTTTCTAGATATGCATCTAAAATGGAATGGTTACTCTTACACTGGGGGTTTGCTTACTCTTTTGGATTTTTGGTGAGATGTGTGAAATAAGCAAGCATCACACTTCCTTCCACGTAGAAAGCCTTCGTGCCAGCTTTCACTCAACAATCCAGTCTTTTCCGACGACACTTAAATGCAGCTTTGTCGAGTATTAAATGCCCACATATAATGAGACCTAATTCCTGACTCATTGAATTAATACTGAAAGAGCATCTGCTATGGTGCCAGAAATTTTTAAGAGCTTTATATGCTATACTCTTTTTTTTATCCAGGTCTTGGGGAATTTTATTATTTTTCTATGTTGATTTTGTTGACTTACTGGTCCTGTAGATCATGTTTCAGTTACTGCTCAAAACTTCATTCAGTTTTGTGTAACATGGTTGTACTGAAACTGCTCTTTAACCTGGTTTTATTCTGTCTGTCGTTCTTTGTATTTCATAATGTCTCATTTTCATGAATCCGTTTCTATATAAGTGCATATACATCCACATACTTTTGTAAAGGGAAGATGAGCAGACGTTCCTGCTCCTTTGGTAATCACGTCACAATGGCACACAGGAGTGCAGTAAAAATAAATGTGAGTCCAAAATAATGTACTTGGGTAAGTTGCATGAAGCTTATTCAGAGTTAGGGGATAGACTGTCATGGGGTGTTTAGGATTTCATAGGGTCTGGAGAGCACGTTACCTGTTGGACAAGGAACAGAACCATGACTAGTTGTGCTCGTCAGACTTGTCAAGAAAGCGACTAAAATTCAAAGCATAAGAACATCAAATACACACCAAAACAATGCCACATAAGACAAGTGGCAAAGAGGCTTACCTCATCCTCTATTTGGCCATATAAAAACTGATTAATCAAATGAATATGGAATAAACACAGGAAAATCAAGTCTGCTCTCTGCCAATAAAAATGCCCAAATTATGAGACGTGTTGGTTTATTCTCTTGCGATGTTCGATCTGTGATGTTCACGTCATAAAGATGTCGCTACTTTTTTCCTTTAGAGAAATTTATTTTTGCCCTTTAATTATTTTTGCTGGGTGTAAATGCGACATAATTAGGATTGGAGGCCACCAACATCACTCTCTCCCTCTCTCTCTGTCTCTGGTCTCCGTCTCTCTCTCTGTTCGTTGAACACAATTTTTTAATTTTTCTTTACATACAGGCCAGAAGACCATTCCAAAATGGAGCCCCAGGATTATTTGTCCTTAGGAAGCAATGAATAGGACTTTCTGGTACTATTTCTACTTTCCTTCTGGGAAAGGTAATATGATGTGTATGCATTCATATCCTAAAAAGTGTGTTGGTTGGGGCGCCTGGGTGGCTCAGTCGGTTAAGCGTCCGACTTCAGCTCAGGTCACGATCTCGCGGTCCGTGAGTTCGAGCCCCGCATCGGGCTCTGGGCTGATGGCTCAGAGCCTGGAGCCTGCTTCCGATTCTATGTCTCCCCCTCTCTCTGCCCCTCCCTCATTCATGCTCTGTCTCTCTCTGTCTCAAAAATAAATAAACGTTAAAAAAAATTTAAAAAAAGTGTGTTGGGGCAGGCAGGGGGAGGTGAAGACATACAAGTAACACACACCAGGAGGATACGGTGCAGTGTGTGTGTATGTGTGTGTGTGTGTGTGTGTGTGTGTGTGTGTGTGTGTGCAGTGAGAGCAGGTCTCAGAGCAGGGGTTTATAGGCGCCTCTATTCCAGGTTGACCCTACAATACACAGGTCAGACTCAATCAACAGATGATACTGACAAGGGATGTTCAGTTGACAGGATGCTATTACAACCAGATTAACAAAGTGCAAGAGGTACATAGTGTGGACAAGGAGCTCCCTGTGTCTTGAATTTTAAGCAGCTGCGAGGCCACATGGATCCACAAAATTCACTGCCAATACCTCTCATCACTCTCCCTCTTTTCAACTCCCCGCCATTACACTGGCTTCCTTCTGAGCCTTGATTTTCTGAAAAAAAGTGTTTCCGCAGGGCCTTTGCACTGTCCTTCCTCCTGCCAAGAAGACCTTCTGTCTTGCACTCTCTCTTCCTTGAGGTCTCTGTTCAAATGTCACCTCCTTAGTCAATCTTGACTGAACACCCAACATAACAGCCCATCCACTCTTTCTTTTGACTTGCCTTCATTTTCCTCATAGCCTCAGTCCACATCTCAGGATTATTTAATTTTTATATACGTGTATATCCTATCACCAGCAATGATTAGTAGGTACCTTTGCTTTTCAGCACCGTCTACTTTATGACTTGGAAATGCTGAAAACATGGTTGATGGTCTATATATTCCTCAAATGCATGAGATAATTTCTTATTAAAACTGCACAATACCCAGCCTTTTGGGGAACATCTGATGTTGGGATGAAAATTCCTAATAAGAGAGGAAATGAGGATCCCTTCCAGAGCACCCATCCATTCACAAAATATTGAAATAACTTTCTTGACTGGAAAATGTAAATTGTAGCATTTCAACAATGTGAGCCATGTCTA
Source organism: Panthera uncia (assembly GCF_023721935.1). Taxonomy (NCBI): domain Eukaryota; kingdom Metazoa; phylum Chordata; class Mammalia; order Carnivora; family Felidae; genus Panthera; species Panthera uncia. The sequence continues at coordinate 10,027,835 of NC_064816.1, read as the reverse complement.
TTGATGTGAAAATTAGTCATGTTATTTTCCCCTTTATTGGTAGTCACCTCCACCACATGGACCCAGGAAACGATATAGGAATTTCAGAATTTCTTCTTATGGGATTTTCAGAAGAAACAGAACTGCAGCCCCTCGTATTTGAGGTTTTCCTCTCCATGTACCTGATCACTGTGTTTGGGAACCTGCTCATCCTCCTGGCCATTAGCTCTGACTCCCACCTCCACACCCCCATGTACTTCTTCCTGGCCAACCTGTCCTTTGTAGACATCTGCTTCACCTGCACCACCGTCCCGAAGATGCTCTGGAACATCCAGACCCAGACCAAAGTCATAACCTATGAGGACTGTATCACACAAATGAACTTTTTCATAGCCTTTGCAGGGATGGATGACTTTTTCCTGAATGTGATGGCCTACGACAGGTTTGTGGCCATCTGCCTCGCGCTAAACTACGTGGTCATTATGAACTCCTGGCTCTGTGGACTCCTGGTCCTGGTGTCCTGGATCCTGAGTGCTCTGCATTCCTTGTTAGAAAGCTTAATGGTGTTGCAGCTGTCTTTCTGTACAGTCTGGGAAATCCCCCACTTTTTCTGTGAGTTCAATCCGATGATCCAACTTGCCTGTCCTGACACCTTTCTCAATAACATGGTGGTGTATTTTGGAGCTATGCTGCTGGCTGGTGGTCCCTTTTTTGGGATCCTTTACTCTCACTATAAGATAATTTCCTTCATACGTGGGATTTCATCAGCTCAGGGCAAGTATAAAGCATTTTCCACCTGTGCGTCTCACCTTTCAGTGGTCTCTTTATTTTACTGTACAAGCCTAGGAGTGTACCTCAGCTCTGCTGCTACCCAGAGCTCCCACTCAAGTGCAACAGCCTCAGTGATGTACACGGTGGTCACACCCATGCTGAACCCCTTCATCTATAGCCTGAGGAACAAAGACATTAGATTCTCTGGTATGGCATCTATAAAAGGGCCAATTGTCTTGTGCTGAAAAGTACCCATGATTGCAGGGTCCAAAGTCTGACCCAAATGTTGAGATTCTTTGATCAGATTGTGGGAGTGGAACATGGCTCTTCTATTTTTTTTCCTGGAATTTCTATTTTTTTTTTAATTTCAACATCTGTGTACAATTTATGTAACTCCCTATGCTAAGCTTTTTGATATCTCTTATATCTAAAAGATTTTCCCTTTGTCATTTTCCTACTCTCCCAATGTGATTCCTCACCTTTGATGTGAAATATTTGGAATTCTCACTCATTTCAAAGGACTACATGGATCTGTTACGAATAATTTCTTCTCAAATAAACTATATCATAGTGGGTATTTTTTCTTTTGTTTGACCAAAAAAAAAAAAACCCAGTCATGAATTATACTACTCCTATGAAAGTCTACTCTTGGCCATGACTCTTATTGATATAAGAGTATAAGAGAGTCATTAGAAATCATTGTAACCTATCTGCTGTGTTGAAAGCAAGCTTGAAAGAAACTTGGAGGGTAAAGAAAGGAAGAGAATGGAGGTTTTCATTAACATGGAATTCAAGGAATGTAGAAATTTAGGCAAAATAAATTATAATAGAACAGGTAGCCATAAGTTAATGATATATGGCTTTTCCTATCTTAATGCCCAGAGGCCTCAAAGACAGAACCATATTTACATTTATGCAAGGAGACATTCTCTGAACCAGGCAATAGGCTGAATATCCCCCAAACTGACCTTATTTTGTTTCTTCTACTTAAGCAGGGTTTCAACACACAATGCCTTTATCCAAGAAAGCTAAGTGAATGAGTTGAGAGGCTTAAATTCCTTTTATTAAAAAAATTGGGGCACCTGGGTGGCTCAGTCAGTCAAGTGTCCAACTTCAACTTGGGTAATGATCTTGTAGTATGTGAGCTTGAGCCCTGCGTTGGGCTCTCTGTTGATAGTTCAGAGCCTGGAGCCTGCTTTGGATTCTGTTTCTCCCTCTCTCTATGCCCCTCCCCCCGCTTGCATTCTCTCTCTCTCTCTCTCCCTCTCTCTCTCTCCCGCTCTCTCTTAAAAATCATTTAAAACATTTATTGGATAAGTGTCTTTTTTATTTACTATTGCTGCTATATCCAGTTACCACACTAAGGGTTTAAAAGAAAAAAATTTCTACTTTTCCAGGTCTGGAGGTCAATGCCAAAAATGAATCGCATTTGGGCTAAAATTAAGATGTCTCTGCAAGACAGAAGAGAGCTTGAATTCCTGCCCACTTATGTGATTCCAGGTCACCATTTTTTCTCCACAAAAATGCATGTCCTTCCAACCTCTACTGGTTACCTGAATAGAATCTTCAATGGAGAGGATTTTTTTAATAGTCATCCAAAATAAATTTGAATAACAAAATGATCATGAATGTTGCTGAATAGCAAACCATCCTGAAAACAAATGGCTTGGTAGAATATCTTTAGTATCAAGTAGAATTGTATGGTGATGAGTTGTTCTAATCTCTGTTGATGTCCTCAAGGATCTTGAATCAGGTTTTGTGTCACCTGGGAAGGCTCTGCTGATCTTGCCAGGGTTTGGGTCTTGACTAGCTAGCTGTGGCTGATCAGAGTGGCCTTGGCTTGGACAACTGGGCTGTGCTCCACATGTCTTCACTTCTTCTGGCAGCCCATCTGGTTTTATTCTCTTTTCAGAGCAGTATTTCAAGAGAGAGCAGCATAAATTCACAGGGCCTCTAAGGTCCACTGCCACTGCTATCATATTCTGTTGGCCACAGTAAATAAAAAGTTCTAATCCATCCAGAATCAAAGATGGAAGAATAGTCTCCACCTCCCGATGGAAGGTACTGCACACATTGCCAAAGATATGACTACAGAGAAAGACCAGGACTTGGGGCCATCTCTGCAAACAGTCTACCACTGCTGTTAATTTCAATTCAAAAGGTTTATTTCCAATCCACATTCAGCAGTGGAATCATCTAAGAGAAGACAGTGAGAATGAATTAGGCGTCTAATGAGCAGTTATGGAAATTCTACTCCAGAGGGTCAGGTTGTAAATATTTCCTCCATGCCTCTTGCCTATACATCACCTTTCCTAGTATAAGGAAAGATCAAATAAATAAAAGGTTTACTTTCCAGATGGCTCAGAGATACCAGGGACCTTGTATCTATTTCATTGATTAATGGAGCTAACAAGCGTTCTATCACTGATACTATCTTCACAGAATCCTTCTGTAGATACTGTTTTCCTATTGATAGACCTCACCATTGAAATACTCATAATAGTTTCCACTCTGGTATCATTTTTATGGGTATAATTCCCCTAGGATGAGGTGACATTTGAAATGCAATGGAAGACAGAGACATAGGAATGTTTTTCTTCATTTTTCCAGCCTTATTGAAATTTAATTGACATATAAATTGTGGAAATTTAAGCATACAACTTGGTGATTTCATGTACATATATGTTGTGAAATGATCACCATAATAGGTCAGTGAATACATCCATCACTTCACATAGTTACCACTTCTTTTTGTTGTAAGAACATTTACTATATACTCTATTAGCAACTTTCAAGTATACAACACAATAGAGTTAATCATAATAGCCATGTTGTACATTAAGTCCCCAGAACTTATTCATCTTATAACTGAAGGTTTATAGACTTTCACTAACATCTTCTCATTTCCCCAAACCCAAGCCACTATCAAACATCAACCACTCTCTGTTTCTATGGTTCAGATTTTTATATTTCACATATAAGTGAGATCATACAGTATTTGTCTTTCTCTATGTCACTTAGCATAATGCCCTTGGGGTCCATTCATGGTTGAGCAAGGAAAAAATGTCTTCATTTATTATTGCTGAACTCCACTGATAGATATGCCATCATTATTAATTCATCTGTTGATGGATGCTGGGCTGTTTCCAAATCGTGGCTATCCTGAATAATGCTGTAGTTAATGTAAAAGTACAGATACCTGAGATGGTCACAAGTTTGTGGGATTTAAACCATGAACTTGTGAGTGGCTGATGGGTGAAAGAAGACATGAAAACTAAAATTTAAAAATCATGAATCAAATTAAAATGGAATCAACGCATATCACAATTTATGGTATGTTACAAAAGCAGCTCCAATAGAGAAGTTTAGAGCAATAAATGCCTACATTAAGACAAATAAAAAGACCTTAAGTAAATAACCTAAACTTTGATTCAAAGGCCTGGAAAAAGAAGCACCAACTAAGTCCAAATCAACAGAGGAAAAGAAATAAATATCAGAGAATACATAAATGATATATAGACCAGAAAACCAATAGAAAAGATTAACAAAGTGAAGAGCCAATTTTTTAAAGTGAAGCAAAATTGACAAGCCCTTAGGTAGACAAAAAAAGGAGGAGAAGGCTTAAATAAATATAATCAGCAGCAAAATATTATACCTTACAACCAATATCATAGAAATGCAAAGAATAATAGGAGACTACTATGAATGATCTCATTCCAACAATTTGGACAACCTAGGAAAAAAATGGATAAATCCCTAGAAACATACAATTTACCAAGACAAAATCAGGAAGATATAGGAAATATGAACAGACCAATAATGAGTAAGGGTATTAAATTAGTAATCAAAAATCTCCCAGCAACAAAAGCCCATGAGCAGAGACCTTCATAGGTGAATTCTACCACTCATGTAAAGAAGAATTAATGACAAATTCTTCTCAAACCCTTCCAGAAACTAGAGAGGAAGACACGTTTCAACCTCATTTTCCAAGGCCAGATTTGCCTTAATACCAAAGTCAGAAAAGGCCAGTACAAAAAAATAAAACTATAGACCAATGTCCCTGATGAACACAGACACAAAATTTTTGAAAAATACTAGCAAAATGAATCAAACAACACATTGAAGGGATTTTACACCATGATCAAGTGGGATTTATCCCTGGGGTACAGGGATTGTTGAGCACAAACAAATCACTAAATATGATACACCCCATTCATAGGGTGAAATATAACAATCATATGATCATTTCAATACATGCAGAAAAGCATCTGACAAAATACAGCATCCTTTAATGATTTTTTAAAAAATCTTTGACAAACTGGGTATAAGAGGAACACACCTCAACAAAAAAAGCAAAAGGCTGTATATGACAAACCCACAATAACATTGTACACAGTGGTGAAAGATTAGAAAATATCTCTTCTGAGATCAGCAGCAACACAAGGGGGTCCACTCTCACTGCTCCTATTCAACATAATCCTTCATGTCCTAGCTAGAACAATCAAGAAAGATTGAGAAAGTAAAAAGCACCAAGATGTCTTCTTTGGAAAAGTGTCTATTCATGTCTTCCACCCATTTCTTCACTGGATTACAAATCAGAAAGAAAGAAGTAAAATTGTCTTTATTCACAGATGATACGAACTGAATATAGAAAACCCTGTAAAGTCAGGGCACCTGGGTGGTTCAGTTGGTTAAGAGTCCGACTTTGGCTCAAGTCATGATCTCAGGGTTCATGAGTTTGAGTACTGCATCGGGCTCTATGCTGACAGCTCAGACCCTGGAGACTGCTTTGGACTCTGTGTCTTCCTTTTTCTCTGCCCCTCCCCCATTCATGATCTGTCTCTCTCCGTCTCTCAAAAATCAATAAACATTGAAAAAAAAGTAAAGAAAATCCTATAGACTCAATCCTTAAGAGCACACTCACAGTGATGAGCAGTGAGTAATGTGTTGAATGGTTGAATCACTATATTGTACTGCACTATATTGTTCTGTGTGTTGATTTTCTGCCCCACACCAATAAACTTTATTGAATTGAAAACTACACTTATGGTAGACCTTTTGCAGAGACGGCCCCAATTCACGGCTTATCTCTGTATCCGTGTACTTTGCAATGTGACTGCGAAGCTCCTCCCATTGAGAGGTGGGGCCGATTTCTCCACTTCCGAATCTGGACTGAATTCAGTATTTTATTCGCCTTGGCTAAGAGTGTATGGTGAAAACGACAGTGGGCCTCAAGGGTCCTTGGTGTGTTTCTGCTGCGCTCTTGGAACCCTGTCTCTGCCATGGAAACAAGTCCAAGCTAGCCTGCTGTAAGAAGAGAAACCACGTGGAACAGAGCCCTGTTGCTCTAAGGGTGATCAACCTAGCCTAGCCTATCACCAGCAAGCTCCCAGATGGGGGAACGCAGCCAAGATTAACAGAGCTCCTCCAGCTGACCCACAGCCGACCACCACCTCATGAGGAGACCAACAGAGACCAAAAGACTTCCCCAACACAGACCCCCATGTGATGGATGGAGCTAGAATGTATTATGCTGACTGAAATAAGTCAGTAAGGACAAGAGTAAGATCATATGATTTCACTCCTGTGTGGAATTTAAGAAACAAAACACATGAACATAAGGGAGAGGGAAGAGAGGCAAACAAACCAGAAGAGGCTCTTAATGATAGAGAACAACCTCTGGGTTGACAGAGGGAGGTGGGTGAGAGATGGGCTAGATGGGTAATGGGTACTAAGGAGGGAACTTGTTGTGGTGAGCACTGGGTGTTGTATGTAAGTGATGAATCACTGAATTCTACTTCAGAACCAATAGTGCACTACATATTAACTAACTAAAACATATATTTAAAAATCTAAAAAAGATAAAAGATAAAAAGATAAAAATCTTCCGCACTGCAAAGGAAACAGTCAACAAAACTAAAAGGTAACCAACGGAATGGGAAAAGATATTTGAAAATGACATGTCAGACAAAGGGCTAGTATCCAAAAGAGCTCACCAAACTCGACACCCGAAAAACAAATAACCCAGTGGATAAATGGTCACAAAACATGAATAGACACTTCTCTAAAGAAGACATCCGGATGGCCAATAGGCACATGAAAAGATGCTCAACGTCACTCCTCCTCAGGGAAATACTAATTAAAACCACACTGAGATACCATCTCATGCCAGTCAGAGTGCCTAAAATGAACAAACCAGGAGACTATAGATGCTGGTGAGGATGTGGAGGAACGGGAACCCTCTTGCACTGCCGGTGGGAATGCAAATTGGTGCAGCCGCTCTGGAAAACAGTGTGGAGGTTCCTCAAAAATTAAAAATAGATCTACCCTATGACCCAGCAATAACACTGCTAGGAATTTACCCAAGGGATACGGGAGTACTGATGCATAGGGGCACTTGTACCCCAATGTTTATAGCAGCATTTTCAACAATAGCCAAATGATGGAAAGAGCCTAAATGTCCATCAACTGATGAATGGATAAAGAAATTGTTGTTTATATACACAATGGAATCCTACTTGGCAGTGAGAAAGAATGAAATATGGCCTTTTGCAGCAACGTGGATGGAACTAGAGAGTGTGATGCTAAGTGAAACAAGTCATACAGAGAAAGACAGATACCGTATGTTTTCACTCTTATGTGGATCCTGAGAAACTTAACAGAAGACCGTGGGGGAGGGGAAGGAAAAACAAACAAAAGGTTAGAGAGGGAGGGAGCCAAAACATGAGAGACTCTTGAAAACTGAGAACAAACTGAAGGTTGATGGGGGGTGGGAGGGAGGGGAGGGTGGGTGATGGGCATTGAGGAGGGCACCTGTTGGGATGAGCCCTGGGTGTTGTATGGAAACCAATTTGACAATAAATTTCATATTTAAAAAAATGTTTAAAGCATTATCTTAAAACATTTACTTTTGGCATGGCTTGTCATGCAGTAAGCATATAGCTTACTGACACAATAATCAATGTAAATAGTACTGAGAATATTAAGAATAACCTACTGCTGCTTCTTTTTTGGCATTTGTTCTGATATTTGAAGGGAGCATTCATAATGACCTGGTTAGTCACATTAATTTTAGGTAACTGTATTAAAAAGGTACTATCTCTTCCAGGTAGAGATTGGAAAGACCTGTATGTTTTTGCACGGATAACTTGTAGGACTCTCAGGCACAAGTCTCCATTCCCAGAACATCACTGGGCATGAATTCAAGCTCTTGTCTGAGTCATCCTTTGATCATGAGGATTGAAGAGATTTTAGAGCATAAAAAAGTGAAAGAACATAATGAGAGAGTGCATACACATATTGTTCACTCACTCTATCATTTTTAGGACATCATTTTTAAAGGGGGAGATATTAAGTTTAGGGCACTGGAAATCATAATATTTGTAGGCAGCACTAGAAATTTTCAAATAGAAACAGCAGTATCATCCAATGAAATAGTATAAAATCTGCCACTAGATTCTTCACTCCAATTAATAAATCCCTTTAAACATGGACACCAAATATCCCACACCTCAATAAGTAGTTATACATCATCAAAAACAGATTTTGTGCAATAAAATACGGCGTGATTGAAAGTTTTATGTCATCATTTTTTTCAGGTCTTCTCGGATAGTAACCCCATATTAGTCACTTGGTTTATGCAAATTTGTCTTTCTGTACTTTACACTTGGAGCAGAGCATGTTTTTCATAAGGAATTTTTGCCTTACTATTCTGTGCCAAGGATACTGTGGATGCTGAGCTGATAAGAGAACAGGATCCTAACGAGGATCCTAAAACCCCACGACTAGTGACAAAACAAACTAGTATGTTAATGTCTACATTATCAGGAAGAGCATTTAAGGTAGAATCTATAAAGGAATGGCAGACACAGAGTGGAAAAAAAAAACCCTGTGATCTCACAATTTCCTCTACAATAAAATTATATACATGGCCTCAGTTGCCAAATGTAGTTTATTCCATAAAACTAGGACCGTTCATCACTATATGAGGCAAATGGGAATTTCCCAATTGTTCTGATTCAAGGTGGGGACTAACTTTGGAAACTAGGGAGAAAAAAAGGAAAAACTATTGGGTATCAGGAGCAGAGAGTTAACCACAGGGACTTATTTAAATACAATAAAGCAGTTGAACTTTAGAAAAACTGAAACTCTAGGCTATAAATAGAGGCATTAAGTTCTTCTTTCATGATCTGGTTAAAAAATCACAAATTCAGGCTATTAAGCATTAAGCCTGCAATGACTTGTACTTCTTAAGAAATGGCCTTTTTATGGCTTCCCTCTGAAAAATACATTTAGAGCCTCCTTTATGTCTCTGTTCCTCAGGCTGTAGATGAAGGGGTTCAGCATGGGCGTGACCACCGTGTACATCACCGAGGCTGCGGCACTTGAGTGGGAGCCCTGGGTAGCAGCAGAGCTGAGGTACACTCCTAGGACTGTACAGTAAAATAAGGAGACAACTGACAGGTGAGATGCACAGGTGGAAAATGCTTTATACTTGCCCTGAGCTGATGAGATCCCACGTATGGAGGAAACTATCTTAGATTAAGAGTAAAGGACCCCAGCCAGGGGAGCACCACCCAACAGCACAGTTGTAAAACACGTTACCATGTCATTAAGAAAGGTGTCAGAACAGGCAAGTTGGATCATCTGACTGAGTTCACAGAAAAAGTGGAGGATTTCCATGCCTGTACAGAAGGACAGCTGCAACACCATTAAGGTTTGTAATAAGGAATTCAGGACACTCACGATCCAGGACACCAGAACCAGCAGCCCACAGAACTTGGGGTTCATGATAACTGTGTAGCACAGTGGGTGACAGATGGCTACAAAGCGGTCATATGCCATCACAGTCAGGAGGAAATTGTCCAAAACTACAAAGAGTACGAAAAGTATATCTGCGTGATACAGCTTTCATAAGTTATGACCTTTCTCTGTGTTTGTATATTCACCAGCATCTTGGGGACTGTGGTGGAAGTGACACAGATGTCTACAAAGGACAGGTTGGCGAGGAAGAAGTACATGGGCGTGTGGAGGTGGGAGTCAGAGTTTACAGCCAGGATGATGAGCAGATTCCCAAGTATGGTGACCAAGTACATGGACAGGAACAGCCCAAAGAAGAAGGGTTGCAATTCTGGTTCCTCTGAAAGTCCCAGAAGAAGAAATTCTGAACTTCGTGTTTCGTTGCCTAGTTCCATATAGTTGATGTGACTATCAAAATAAGAAGAACATGACACAATCATGCATTACTAACCTGGTTGGTACATTATTGTTTATATTCTGCACTCAAGAAATTAATTTTTTATATTTGTGTATGGAACATGATAAAAACACTAAAATGTGGGAATAGAAGGAACCTATCTCAACATAAAGCCATTAGTGAAAAACCCACACCAAGCATGATACTCAAGGGTGATACAGTATGCATTTTTCTGTATGATCAGGAATAAGGAAAGGGTGCCCACTTTAACATCTTCTACTCAACATAACACTGCAAGTTCTGGCCAGAGCAGTTAAAGAGAGAAAACGTATCCAAACTGGAAAGAAGGAAAGAAATTTATGTATGTAGATGATGTGATCTTATATGTAGAAAATCCTAAAGATGCCACAAAAGGACTAATACCACTAATAAATGAATTCAGCCAAGTAACTGGATACAAAGCCAACCCTCAAGAACTCAACTGCATTTTTATATACGAAGAATAAACAATCTGAAAACAAAATAAAATAATTCCATTTATGTGACAACAACACCCAGTGCTCATCCCAACAGGTGCCCTCCTCAATGCCCATCACCCACCCTCCCCTCTCTCCCACCGCCCATCAACCCTCAGTTTATTTTCAGTTTTTAAGAGTCTCTGATGGTTTCTCTCCCTCCCTCTCTGTAACTTTTTTTCCCTTCCCCTCCCCCACGGTCTTCTGTTAAGTTTCTCAGGATCCACATAAGAGTGAAAATATATGGTATTTGTCTTTCTCTGCATGACTTATTTCACTTAGCATAACACTCTCTGGTTCCATCCACATTGCTACAAAAGGCCATATTTCATTCTTTCTCATTGCCAAGTAGGATTCCATTGTGTATATAAACCACAATTTCTTTATCCATTTGTCAGTTGATGGACATTTAAGCACTTTCCATAATTTGGCCATTATTGAAAGTACAGCTCTAAACATTGGGGTACAAGTGCCCCTATGCATCAGCACTCCTGGATCCCTTGGGTAAATTCCTAGCAGTGATATTGCTGGGTCATAGGGTAGATCTATTTTTAATTTTTTGAGGAACCTCCACACTGTTTTCCAGAGCGGCAGCACCAATTTGCATTCCCACCAACAGTGCAAGGGGGTTCCCGTTTCTCCACATCCTCGTCAGCATCTATAGTCTCCTGGTTTGTTCATTTTAGCCACTCTGACTGGCATGAGGTGATATCTCAGTGTGGTTTTAATTTGTATTTCCCTGAGGAGGAGTGACGTTGAGCATCTTTTCATGTGCCTGTTGGCCATCTGGATGGCTTCTTTAGAAAAGTGTCTATTCATGTCTTCTGCCCATTTCTTCACTGGGTTATTTGTTTTTCAGGTGTGGAGTTTGGTGAGTTCTTTATAGATTTTGGATACTAGCCCTTTGTCTGATATATTGTTTTCAAACATCTTTTCCCATTCCATCAGTTGCCTTTTAGTTTTGTTGATTGTTTCCTTTGCAGTCTTCTGTACTTCTTTAAAACTGTTGAGACCTCTCATTAAATTCTATTGCATGGATTTAAAAAGCATTAATGTTTATTCATTTTTTGAGAGAGAGAGAGGGAGAGAGAGAGAGAGGAAGGCCAGAGACAGAGGGAGACATAGAATCAGAAGCAGGCTCCAGGCTCTGAGCCGTGTGCACAGAGCCTGATGCTTGGCATGAACCCAGGAATTGGGAGATCATGACCTGAACCAAAGATGGACACTCAACCAACTGAGACCCCCAGGGGCTCCCATTTCATGTATTTTTAGAAACATATAAATAATATAGCAAATTGAATACTTAAAATGGGATAGGAGACAGGGAGTAAATGTGAAATGCTTCTTCTGTGGGTTGAAAACAGGTACCTGTTAGAGTATCTGCTTTTGGAGGAAAATCATTGAACATGCCAGAATCTATAGATGAGTTTCCAGGGTTTTATGCCAATTCACCTTGGCAAGTGATCATATCTATAAGAGCAGAGCCACCGGGAACCCTGTGTGATTAGCTTACAATAATCCACATTCATTATGCAATCTGTAGTTTCCCCTCACACAGTCCTAACCATAAATTAAGTGTGAAGGTAACAGAAATTGCAGCTCCTGCTGTTTCAGGCCTTGATGGTGTCAACCTTGGTGATTCTCCCAGGGATGCATTATTACTTTTCTCTTAATATTTGGTAGGGGGCAGCACTGTCTTGTGATTTCCCTCAGCACCTCCTACCGTAATAGGCTCTTCACAGATCTCACGCACAATAAGGCTACTCTGCTTCTTGCCTCCTCCATCTTTTCTAATCTTGCACCCCAGGAATTAGCAGTGAGATCAGGATACACTTATGGACCTAACCTGTGCTGTGTGAGACAGAGTAAGACGAATGTCTCCTTATCACCTGATGCCAGAGTCCCCCACTTGGATTGTAGGCGATAATGGTAATTCCCTATTACCTGATTCACAGTTTTCCAGCTGAAAGTTCACAGGTCTTTTCAAACACTAGTATGCAGATAAATGTTCATGGAATGATATCTCAAAAGCACAGACAAAAAGAAACAGGGAAAGCAAGAAGAAAGGCAGAAAATAAAAACAAAGGAATAAGAAGAAAGCTTCTTTATAGCATTTGCCAATTTCCATGGTATAGTTGCTCTCATATTGCCCAATATCAAGGCGCCAATTTTGGTTCAGACCACGGTCCCCATGAACCATTATAAGCTAGCCAGCGCCATCATCTCAGAGCCTCTGGGTTGTGTTTGGAGGAAAATGTAAACATTTGTTGTCATTTTACAGCCTTCCATCAGGTGTAAATGGTCCCATCAATTGAGGATCTGGGTCAGTGAACAGTCTCAGGACTGATAGTCCGAGATTATGACCCCTTATTGTGGTGACTCAGGTCAATCTTGTCTTCATGATTATTAGAGGTGGATTTTTTTTTTAGTTACACAAATCAGATGTGCCCTTGGTGAGCTGCCCATCAATTCTGTCTCTTGGAGACACCCTGATGAATTTGTCATTTCTAAAAATCCCTGTGGCCTCACCAATTTGGATGAAAATGATGAACTCTTACATGCACTATGAATAGCATACCTCAAATGGTGTTGGACTGCTGCTGACATGGCCTCTGGCAGTTCAGGAGGGGCTGAAGTCAGGACAAAGGCATTTCAATTTCAGCATGTCCGTGGTAAGGCTGTCATATGGAGGGCAAGCTCTGTAGAGCTTGTGAGGGAAGACTTTAGGCGCTTCCCAAGGTAGTTCTCAATGACCTTATGAATTTTATGTCATCTGAAACCTCAGTTTTGGTATACTTTAGGGTTGAGACATTGAATCACACAAGATAAACATATCACGATGCTCTTGTCTCCTTGAATTTTGGATTCCTTCCTCTACATCATATTAAGCTATTTATGGCACTGAAATTCTTTTTTTTTTTTTTAAGTTTATTCATTTACTTTGAGAGAGAGAAAGAAGTAGCTGGGTTGGGATAGAAAGAGGGAGAGTGAGAAAATCCTAAGCAGGCTCCATACTGCCAGTGAAGAGCCCAATGTGGGGCTGGAACTCAGGAACCTGGCCTCAGGTCAGATCATGACCTGAGCCGAAATCTAGAGTCAGATGCCTAACCAACTGAACCACGAGGCACCCCTGAAATTCTTTTAGAACATGTCACTCTTTTAAAATTCTTTTTTGTTTGGGTAAAGTCTATATAAAATTTATTATTTTGAACACTTTGAGATATACTTATGTGGCATTAAGTATTTTCTCTCTGTTGAGCAACCACCACCTCTATCAATCTCCAGAACTTTCTCATTGTCTCAAACTGAACCTTTGTGCCCTTGAAATACTATATCCGCATTGCCCCTTAGCGCAGCCCCTGTCTCCCACCCTCCTACCTTCTCTCTCTAAAACCGAGTACTCTAGATACCTCACGTAGATGTCACTGTGTGAAACTGGTCCTTTTGTGTCTGGCTTCTGACACTTAGCCTTGTGTTTGAGAGTTTCACCCATGTTGTAGACTATGCCAGAATTCCGTTCATTGTAAAGGCTGAATGCTGTCCCACTGTCTGCGTTCACGACACTTCGTTTATCTGTGAGTTTGTTGATGGACATTTGGGTTGTCTCCACATTTTCATTACTGTGAATAATCTGTTATGAAATTGGTGTAGAAATATGTGTTTTGCTCCCTGCTTTACATTCTTTTGGGGTGTTTAAGTGGGTATATAAACAGAAGGAAAACTACTGCATCGAATGAAATTCTACATTTTATTCTCATCAGCAAAGCACAACGGAGTTCCAGTTTCTTCACCTCCTCACCAACACTCATTTTCTGTTTTGGTTTTACAACAGCCATCCTAGTGTGTGTGGCGTGGTATCACGCTATGGTTTTTATTTGCATTTCTGTAGTGATTAGTCATGTTGGGCATCTTTCATGTGCTAAGTAGCCATTGCTATAAATTCTTGAGTCCATTGCCTTTTTTTGTTTTCCAAAATTAGTTTTAGTTTTTTTATAAATGTATTTTTTATTTTTTAACTTTGTTTATTCTGAGAGAAAGAGAGAGAGAGAGAGAGAGAGAGAGAGATCACACGAGCATGAGGAGGGGAGCGGCAGAGAGAGAGGGAGAGAGAGAATCCCAAGCAGGCTCCATGCAGTCAGTGCAGAGCCAGACGTGGGGCTCGAACTCACAAACTGTGAGATCATGGCCGAGCTGAAACCAAGAGTCAGACATTTAACCGACAGAAGCAACCAGGCTCCCCATTAGTTTTACTTTTTTAAAAATTTATTTAAAAGTTTTATTTCCTATGTAGTTAACATACAGTGTAATATCAGTTTCAGGTGTATAAGGTAGTGCTTCAACACCTCCATGAAACACCCAGTGCTCATCACAGCAAATGCACTGCTTGATCCCCATAACCTATTTCCCCCATCTCCTCCTTTCCCCTCTGGGAACCATAAGCTTCTCCTCGCTCTCTTTTCCTCTTGTACTCATTTGTTTTGTTTCTTAAATTCCACATATGAATGAGGTCATGTGGTATTTTTCTCTACCTGACTTATTTTGCTCAACGTTATACTCACTGACTCCATCCAATTTGTTGCGAATGGGAAGACATCATTCATTTTTATGGGTGAGGAGTATTCCATTGTACGTCTATACCAGATTTTTATCCATTCATCTTATCAATGGACACGTCGGCTGCTTCCGTTATTTGGCTACTGTAAGTGATAGCGCTAAAAACATAGAAGTGCATTTATCCCTTCGAATGAGTGTTTTGTATTTTGGGGGGTAATGACCCAGTAGTGTGATTACTGGATTGTAGGGTACCTCTGTTGTTTTTCTTCCAAGATTTTATTTAAGTTCAAGTTAGTTACCGTAGAGTACACTATTAGTTTCTGGAGTAGAATTTAGTGATTCGTTCTCTGCATAGAATACACGGTGCTCATTGCAACAGGTGCCTCCCTTAATGCCCATCACCCATCTAGTCCCTCCCCCATCCACCTTTCTTCCAGCAACTCTCTTTTGTTCTCTGTGGTTAAGAGTCTCTTATGGTTTGCTGCTCTCTATGTTTTTATCTCATATTAGTTTTCTCTCCCTTTCCCTGTTTGTCTGTTCTGTTTCTTAAATTCCACATATAAATGATATCGTATGAAATTTGTCTTTCTCTGACTTATTTTGCGTGGCACAATACATGCTAGTTCCATCCATGTCATTTCAAATGGCAAGATTTCATTCTTTATGACGGTGAGGCAACAAATGCCCTTCTATATTTCACTTTTTGAGGAATCTTCATACTGTTTTCCACAGTGGCTGCAGCAGTTTGCCTTCCCACCATCAGTGCAAGAGTTTCCCCTTTCTCCACATCCTCATGGGCAGTATTTTTTTAAAATATATATTGTAAAAGTTTGTATTATGGAAGTATTGATTCACTGTATTGTACACCTGAAACTAATATGACACTGTGTGTTAACTAACAGGTATTTAAATAAGTTTTGCCTTAAAAAAAAAAAGTTTAAAGAGAGAGAGCATGTAAGTGGGATAGAGGGGCGAGGGAGAGAGAGAATCCCAAGCAGGCTCCATGCACAGCACAGAGCCTGACACAGGGCTCGATCCAAGAATCCTGGGTCGTGATCCAAGCCCAAATCTAGTGCAGACGTTCAACCGACTGAGACACCAATTTGCCCCAGCGCCACCTTTTTAAAATTGAGTTGGTTTTTTTTTTTTCCCAAGAATTCTTGAAATTCTGTACACAGTTTGGATATTAATCTTTTATCAGGTGTGTGATTCAGCAATAGTTTCTCCATTTTTCGGTTGCCTTTTCATTTGGAAATAGTGCCCTTCTGGCACAAATATTTTGATTTTGCTGACGTAATTGTTTCTCTAGCTGCCTGTGTCTTTGATGTTATATCCAAGAAATCTTTGTCAAATCCAGAGTCACAAAGATGTATCTGTATGTTTTCTTCTAAGTGTTTATTTACAGTTTTATATCTTATGTTTATTTTTTTTTAATATAATTTATTGTCAAATTGGTTTCCATACAACACCCAGTGCTCATCCAAGTGCCGTCCTCATTGCCCATCACCCACTTTCCCCTCTCCCCTACCCCCCATCAACCCTCAGTCCATTCTCAGTATCCAGGCCTCTTATGGTTTGCCTCCCTCCCTTTCTGTAACTTTTTTTTCCCTTCCCCTCCCCCATGGTCTTCTGTCAAGTTTCTCAAGATCTTATGTTTAGATCTGGGACCCATTTGGAGTCATGTTTGTAGATGTGGAAAGAAGGGTCACCTTCCTCATTTTGCACGTGGATATCCAGTTTTCCATCACATTTGCTTCAAAGGACTGCCTATATACCATTGAAATATGCTGCAGTCTTGTCAAAAGTCATTTAGTAGTATGTATGAGGATTTATTTCTGGGCTGCCTCCTATTTCATTGAGTTATATATCTATTTTTCTTGTTGTTGTGAAAGCTGGTCATTTAAAAATTAAAATGTGGTAACTCCTCTGAGTATTATATTTTCCTCCTTACCCAACCATTATTTTTATTGAAGTATACTTTACAGACAGAGCTATATGAATTTCAGATGCACAATGTAATGCATCAGTAATTCTATATAGTGTTCAGTGCTCATGGGGATAAGTGTACCCTTAATTCCCTTTATCTATCTCACCCAACCGTAGCCACCTTCTCTCTGACAACCACCAGTTTGTTCTCCGTGTTAAAAGTCTGGTTTTGTTGTTTCTCCTTTTTTCCATGTTTGTTCATTTGTTTTGTTTCTTACATTCCACACAGGAGTGAAATCAAATGGTGTTTGTCTTTCTCTGACGGACTCATTCCCTGAGCACCATACCCTCTAGGTCCTTCCGAAGTCGCAAACTGACATAATGTTTATTACTTTTTGGCTCTTCACTGGGGTCCATTGATTCCCTATTTTTCCATCTACACTGTTCTTAGGGTATTGTAGTAGCAACAGTCTCTGTCTAACATTGTTGCAGGATGAGTTTTTCACAGGGAGAGCTTGGTCCTGGACATCCCGTCACGAGATCTGCACTGACTTGCAGCTCTTTTCCTAAATACGTGTCAAGCTGAGAGCCAAAATATCAGCATCTCGCTCTCTGAATGCTGTCTAACGGCTCAGGGTAATTTTTGAATTGTCATTCTTGCCTTCTGATTGTTGGTAGCAAGTGTGAAGTATTTCCCTCATTGGCTGCCGGGCTTCATCTTGGAGTGCCCTTACCACCTTCACCCACATGAAGACTCGGGACAATTAGTGGCTTGTTTGTGCTCCCTTCACCCATCTCTTCCGGAAGAGGTGACTCTGTTGGTCTTCTCTTCATCAGGTGTCAGTGCCTCTTCAACTTAGCACATTCATTTATCTTTTTTTCTCACTCTGTTGAGACTGTGAGCTCCTCAAGAGAAGAGACCATTTCTTACAACTTTCATCCTTCCCAGGATGTAGTTTAGTGCCTAGTGTAAAGCAACTGCTAATGAAGAGTTAGTAAGATGCCTAAGGAAGCAAATGGTTGAGTGATATTAAACAGACATTGCCCACAATGAAGGAGAAAGGAGAAGGAGGAGAAAAGGAGAGACACTGTGGAGGCTGGGAGTTCCACGATTGTGAGCCAACAGAAT
The DNA here is from genome assembly GCF_023721935.1 of Panthera uncia. Taxonomy (NCBI): domain Eukaryota; kingdom Metazoa; phylum Chordata; class Mammalia; order Carnivora; family Felidae; genus Panthera; species Panthera uncia. Next base: position 10,009,765 of record NC_064816.1, on the reverse strand, counting down.
GTGTACAGATGGGAGAAAGAAAAGAGTCAAGGAACACAGAATTTCTGAATAAAGAATTGTATACTTATGACGGGGTGCTCTGACTTATTGGCAAGAATGTCTAAAGACAGTGGATCTCCTTTTGAGATAAGAGAGTCTAATGGGATAAAAGACATTCAGGGAATTCCAAGGCTGTGTTCCAACACTGGGATGAGTTTGCATTCTGTTTTTCTCTCCTAGCTCCAGAGACCCTAGGCTCATAAGGGAAAGAGAGACAAAATATTATTTCTTTAATGAGACTCATGGGAGTTTATTCCCTGCAGGTACAGAAATGGAAAATGCCTTTGCCGCACCCAGGAAGTCGACTCCTGTAATCTCTGATGATATGAGCACATAGCCGTGTTCTAGAGCCTTCACGAGTGGGGCCATGTCTCTTCCCTTCCTGGGGACATAACTTCCAACCACATCACTCATCCATGGGAGAGACTGGGTCATTGATCTCCCGCTGTTCTGTGCTAACATCTGGGTGAGTCAGGGCATCTTTAGAAGGACTGCGTAAATGTGTTATGGTGGGAGGGACCCCTTGTATCTGTAGTTACTTTGGGGACATCAACAGGGACAATAAGTTAAGGAGAATTTTGATGCCAAGTCCTGCCCATTAAGGCTTTGATTCTGGAGGGCAACTCTGGATACACTAGACCATCTCTCCCTGATCTGTCTCCTCCATAACACATGTCCTCCCCCTAACGTTGTCTCTTTATTTTATTTGTAATTGTTTTCATGAAAGACCACTCTTTCACAGGAGTCAGTGAAGGCTGTGCATAGAAGCTTATAGGTGCTGAGCCTTAAAGGGGTGTTGGGGATTTTTCATGGAGACAAGGGATGTGAGAAGTCCAGGAAGAAAGAGCAGAGAAGGAAATTTAGAGATTAAGTAGAGTGGGAGTTGGGCTGCTGGAATTAGAAATACTTCTTACTGTCTAACCAACAGTCAGGAGCAGGTCTGCAAAGTGAACCCAAATGAACCTGGCTGGGTAGGCAATAGTCAGATTAAGAGACAATCTTACATTTTGGCTACAAGGTCGAAATTGAAATCTGAAATTGTGAAGTGTCAGTGCCGTTTTTATGTCAGGGGACAGCTATGACAAGGTCTTGTCTATGGAAAAACGACCCAGGTTATTGTGAGGAAGAAACTATTGCTGCATTCAGAGTGGGAGAGTGTTATTGAGGGATAGAAACAGCACCAGGCACAGAATAGGTCTCGGAGGGGTGGAAATCGTGAATCCAGAAATTCAGATGAATTTTTTCATTCATTCTTAAATGTTTACTAGAAACAATGCAGATACCGTATAATCATCATTTCATTGAAAAATTTCAAAAACTGTACGTGGTATGATTATTTAATGTTACTGACAGCAGCGACACTGGTCATACAGGGCACCTACCAGACTCTTTGGGACAATCTGAGAACACGGTGTTTCCAAAGATTTTTTAAATTCAATAATAATTTTAACTTTAATCGGCTTTCATATTTGAACAGTGGTACATGTACAAAACAAACTTGCTGTGATTTTTCAGACGGTTCTCATAAGCTCCTTTCCAGTTTCTCTTGTTATGAACACATCCTCTCTCTTACACATGTTACTTTTAATTGTCCTATCCATTGACCTTCCACATGCAGTGACTTTTTCCTCAGTCTTCCTTTGTTCTTGAAGCAATTGATAGTGCTAAGAGTACTGGTCAGGCATTCCGTAAGTCTTTTGGACTTGCCTTATTATTCTTTCTTTTCATGAGAAGACTGGGACGTGGATGTTGGACAAGAAGACTAGAGAGGGAAAGAGGCATGTTCATTTCCTGACATCAAGGGTACACACTATCAGCATGACTATTTCTCATTGGTGTTGATATCGATGTCCTGGCTGACATGGGATTTGTCAGATTTGCCTTTCCCCTTTCTTTCCATCCTGTCCTCCTGTAGGAAATTTCTACGCACAACCCCATCGTTAAGTAGTGGTAGTTATTGCACACCTCCTTAAGTGTAGAATATTTCTGTAAATCATTGGTTTTCTTCTATGCTCAAGATTGTGTCTTCCATATTTTTTTCAATTATTTACATTATATACTCTGTGTTATACCCCAATACTACTTTATTTTGTTGCTCACATGGTTTCAGCTGTGGCAATGGAGAGCTCCTTCAGTTACTGATATGTCCCTTTGGCATGTCTCCATCATTCTTGGCTTTTGGGGGGTAGCATTTCATTACTGTCTTACAGGAAAAGATGCTTCAGCTTCACCTTCAGCTTACTGTACTTTCCTCCAGAGCTCTACAGTCAGTCATTTCTGCAAGGAGCCCTGTTTTATTTTGTTGGATCATGGGATGAGGTTCAAGAGATTGGTACCTGCTGTGCTTGTTGCTACCGGGGTCTCTATATCCCCTCAACTGACCTGGGAAAGACACATGAGTGTTTACTACTCTGTGTATACGCAGACATCCATACATGTGTCTATATGTAACCCTCTGTATTTTTATATAAGCTGAAGCAAGTTCATACTCATGGCTCCAAAACTAATTTATCACCAAAGGATCATAAGAGCTACACCACCTTGCTTACATGTAAAATGACACAACAAATGTGATACCTCATTCCCACCATTTACTATCCATTTCCTTATATGTTCAAATTCAGTTCACATGTGCAGGAGTATCAGCATTGCTAACAATCACTTCTGGATACACTTTAACAAGTATGGTGCTGGAGACCCATGGGGGAGGGGAAGGAAAAAAAAGAGGTTAGAGTGGGAGAGAGCCAAAGCATAAGAGACTCTTAAAAACTGAGAAAAAACCGAGGGTTGATGGGGGGTGGGAGGGAAGGGA
>NC_064816.1:9973279-10006814 GCF_023721935.1 Panthera uncia | reverse complement strand
GTGCAGCACCTGTGTGCAATTTCTTTCAAGTCCAGTTTTACACTCTTCTCTTTTCCCAGATCTTGCCTCTCTTCACATTTTTTTGCTTCACATTTTTTGTTTCACTGAGAATGTGTCATGCAATTGTAATACAGTTAGATTGTTTATTTTCACTTGGTGCACTCCATTCTAGGATTCCATCGGCCCCCTGAGTTTTATGTTTGCATTGACTTATATTCCGCAACCTTACTGAATTCGTTTATTACTCTAACAGTTTTTCTTGTTTTTAATGTCTTTTTTTAGTAACACCACCTTTTGTGAAGAGGAATCATATTACTTCTTCCATTCTGATTTTGATGCCTTTTATTTCCTTCTTTTTCTTTCTTTTCTTTTTTCTTTTTTTGGCTAGTTGCTCTGTCTGGAACAGGCAATGCCACGTTGCATAAAAGGTATGAAAACAAAATGCTCGTCTTGCCTTATCTTAGGGGTCGCTCTCAGTGTTTCACTATTGAGAATGATTTTAGAGGTGGGTTTTCATATGACCTATTTTGTGTTGTGGAAGCTTCCTTCCATTCTTAGTTTTTGAATGCTGTTACTATTAAGGATCGCTCCACTTTTATTTTATTTTACCATCAGTTTTATTTACCATCAGTTGATATAATCATGTGCTTTTGTCCTTCATTCTGTTAATGTGTTGTACTACACTGAAGGAGAGTTATTAATTAAACCATCCTTGCCTTCCAGGTATAAATCCCACTTGGTCATGATGCAAAATCCTTTTCTACACTATGATCAAAAGCCTGCTATGCTTAAATAAGTTCTCATCAATATTTCATGGGAATATTGCTCTGTAGTCTTCTTTTCTTGCAATGGCTTTTCATGGCTTTGGTATCAGTGCAATGCTGACCTGATAGAATAAAGTATGAAATATTTCCCTTTGAAGACTTTGAGAAAGACTGATGTTAATTCTTTTAATTCTGTGTGGTTCTAGTGGTCCTTAGCCATGACCAGTACATTGGAATGCCTACATTACAAAGTACAATTCTCCTAGGAGAAAGGAGCTCTTTGACTTATGGTGTAGCCTGTCCTCTGCTTTCTAAAAAGATGTGCTTCAGCTACAAGAGTATACGGTACCACAATAATGGAGAACTCTGTCTCTCTCTCTACCCACACTCATGTGTGTGTGTATGTGTGTGTGTGTGTGTGTGTGTGTGTATGTATATGTGTGTGTAGTGCAAAGAAAATTTATTAGTGAAGTACACATCCATAAAGCATTTATAGAAAGATGAAGCTGTCTTATGCAATAGAAAATGCAGAAATTAGACCAACTGGACCCAGAGTAAAGGTAGAGAGAAAGACAGAGAATTATGCACGAATGAATTATGTTCCATTTGTATACATTACATAAAATGTATCCTGTTGTAGACAGACATCATATATAACATATACATATAAAAATGATGGTGAACTGTGGTGTCCATTGCCTTAGAATGTTTCCACAGATGCAGAAGGCTTTGAGCTCTTCTCTCTGTTATTTGCATCCAACTCCTATTCCTGTTGTGTTACCTGCTCTGCTCACAACATTCTTTTTGATGTTGCCTGATGCTTTCATGTGAGCTCTTGATTCAAGTTCTTTCCACATGCGATTTCTCTGCCTTAAGTGTTTTTTTTTTTCAAAGATATCTGCACGGTTCATATATTTCTTAGTTTTCCAGCTCAGAAGCTCCTGATCGCACATGATACAAAGGCAGGTTTCCCTTCCACTTAGGAAAAAGTTGTCCTGAATTATTTTACCGGTTACTTGTAACCACCACTTGAAACGTCATTTATTACTTTATTAATATTCTATTCCTCCTGTGAGACACACACATCTTAGACTCAGTCTTGTTAAGGTAAAACACACATCACTACTTTTTGCTATGCTTTCAACAACACTTGTCACAATATAATTTGTAAATTTTGTTGGGTCAAAAAAAAAAGGTCTCAGGAAATTTATGGAGGAGAACATTGCTTTGAATAATTGTTTTGATTCAGAACAAGAATTGCAAACAGTTTCAGACTCATGGAAAACATGGAACATTCAGATTCTCTGAAATTTTCTGGTACCTATTCAAGAATGGTAGGGAATGTATAATAATTAATGGGTGAAGTATGTTGAAAACACAGCATTTCTTTCGATTCTGTGATCACTGCCTGTGCCTTTACAATGCTTTTGTCTCTGTTCCAGCTGTTTTCACCAGACACATGGAAGGAAGAAATCAAACCCGTGTTACAGAATTTATCCTCTTGGGACTCTCAGATGAGGGGGAGCTGCAGTCACTGCTCTTTTGGCCGTTCCTGTCCATGTACCTGGTCACCCTCACTGGGAACCTGCTCATGATCCTGGCCATTATCACGGACTCCCGCCTCCACACGCCCATGTACTTCTTCCTCTCCAACCTGTCCTTTTCAGACATCTGTTTCACCTCCACCACCGTCCCAAAGATGCTGCTGAACATCCAGACGCAGAGCAAAGTGATCACCTATGAAGGCTGCCTCAGCCAGATGTACTTTTTCATGCTTTTTGGAGTACTAGACACCTTCCTCTTGACCGTGATGGCCTATGACCGGTTTGTGGCCATCTGTCACCCACTGCACTACATGGTCATCATGAATCCCAAGTTCTGTGGCATCTTGCTCTTGGGATCCTGGGTATTGAGTATTTTTAACTCTCTATTACATGACTTACTGATTTTGCGACTCTCTTTTTGCACAGATCTGGAAATCCTTCACTTTTTCTGTGAACTTAATCAGGCGATCCAACTTGCTTGCTCTGATACCTTCCTCAATGACCTGATGATCTATCTCACAAGTGGACTTCTGGGTGTTGTCCCACTCACTGGCATCCTTTCCTCTTACTCTAGAATTGTCACTTCCATTTTGAGAATTTCATCAGTGAGGGGCAAGTATAAAGCATTTTCCACGTGTGGGTCTCACCTCTCAGTGGTCTCTTTGTTCTATGGTACAAGCCTTGGGGTGTATCTGAGTTCTGCTGCTGCACAAAACTCCAGGACAAGTGCCATAGCCTCATTCATGTACACAGTGGTGACACCCATGCTGAACCCCTTCATCTATGGCCTGAGGAACAGAGACATCAAGCAAGCCCTGGGAAAGCCCTTTAGCAGAGGGACGTTCTCAGCATATAAGATGCTTTGTTTCAGGATAAAGACTTGAGTAACACGCTCCAAACCCTCGAAAACCTAGATCATGATATTTGTATCAGTTCATAGATTGACAAACTGCAGTCTATCTTTTTACAGTATTTGATTGATAGAAGTTTTTCATACATTACGAGCAACTATTTCTTCTGTCATTTTTAGTGTTTATTTATTTATTTTGAGAAAGAGAGAAGGAATGGGTGTGGAGGGACAGAGGGGTTGAAGGAATATCCCAAGCCACATCTATCCTATCAGCACAGAGCCTGAAGTGGGCTCAACGCCACAATTTGTAAGATCTTGACCTGAACCAAATCAAGAGTTGGACACTTAACTGACTGAGCCACCCATGCACCCCTGCCATAAAATATTTAATAAAGGAAATTGGGTGCATATTAAATGACAGGAAAAGGCAAAGGAATGAGGGTATGCTGTTATTCCTGCCAGGTGAAGGCATCTACCCCCTTAGATTATCTACTTTAGGAAAAAGGAAATTTGTTATACCCAAGTCATACCAAGTATGAAAGTTTATGTTAAACACTCTAGGAAAAGGTCATATCTGGAACTGGAATCAACATGAAATTAACTCTATAACAACTCATATTTAGTCTGCAAGATCTAATTTTCTTCAACACAGTTGAAAACAGAACTTCATTGAGGATAAAAATAGAAATCACAACCCATGATTCTTCAATTACTTTGTCACTGATCTACGTGATTCCCCTCGGCAGGCATTACTGGATTTCTACTAATGTTTTGATAGGCGGGACCATCCTCAGGATATATTCCTTGTCAGTTCCTACCATAATAGTCCTCATTTATAGATCACAAAAGCAAGGTGGGTATTCTGTCAGTGGCCAACTTTGTCATTTCTAAATATGCATCTCAGAAAGTGGGTATGAATAACAGAATAAATCTGTGGACTTGCCATGGTCTTTGTGAGACAGAGTAAGTGAACTCCTTCATTCACCACGCAACCTTTATGCCACCACTTTGATTGGGAAGCTGCAATGGCATTTTGCTTTAGTGTTAGAGCCAGAATCCAGTTTTCAAAAAAAAAAAATGATCTTAGTATTTTCCTTTTTACCCCGTTCACTCTTTTCCAGGTAGAAGGCCACAGGTCTTTTGAATTCTAGCATTTTGGTCAATGTTAACTCTTGCTAAGAAAAAAAAGAGAGAGAATGCACAGAAGGGAGGGAGAAACAAAGGAGTGATGGAAGAAGGGAATAAAGAAAAATAGAAAGAATGAAAGAATGAGAAACAAGTGGAAGCCAATTTCTATGGAATAAATAGTCCCTATATGACCATTAAGTGAACAATGTGCTGTCACTAAGGCAGGAACAGAATGGCAGTGTCGTACAGCTGGCATTCATGAAACATTAGGAACCTGCTGCTTCACGTCACTGCCTTTGGGTAAGGTTAGGAGGAAAATGTTGATCATAATGCATGGTGGTTTTAGAAGTCCATCCTCAACAGGGGTGGGCCCTGGGTCACTGAAAAGTCTCAGGTCTGACAATCAAGTGAGAGATTGTGACTCTTCATTTGGGTGATTCATGTCAAGCCTCCTCACCTCGGAACTAGAGTTGTTTTTCTTTTAAGTTTATTTATTTATTTTGAGAGAGACAGAGAAACCTAGAGTGGGGAAGGGGCAGAGAGAGATGGAGAGAGGGAATCCCAAGAAGGCTCCATGCTGCCAATGCAGAGCATGACCTGGGGCTCGAGCCCATGAACCATGAGATCATGACCTGAGCCAAAATCAAGAGTCTGCCGCTTAACTGACTGAGCCACCCAGGCACCCCGAACTAGAGTTTTTATATGTACATAGATTGTTAGGTCTTTGAAAATTCTATTTTATGCATCCAAATACCATGATCAATCGCCTTTTCCAAAGATCCCAGTGGCTTAATGTGTTGGCAAGAATAAGCTGGCTGTCCTGCTTATCACATTAATGCCTCTGATGGCCACGTGAGTCACATATGGTGTTCGCAGTTCCGGACCACATTCTGTCTCCTGGGGTCAGAAGGAACTCATCTCAACTTCAGCAGCTCCCATCTTAGCTCTATCATACGTGGAAAACCACTACACAGCTGCTGTACTCCTCACAAATTCTTTTCTCAATCTCTTGGTGAATGTGATGACCTTTGAACCCATCTGGAGTGATATTTGGGTAGCGAGTGATTGTGCAAACATGAGAGATCTAATGCCACATTCCTGTTGGCTTGTACCTTGCTTTCCTTGTTATATATAGCTCTGTATAGCGGTACATAGTTCTCTCCCTCTCTCTATCTATATATAGATAGATAGATTAGATAACTAGATTATCTAATTTGTTGGCGTACAATGTTTCATAACATTCTCTTATGTTCATTTTTCTATGGTCCACACTAATGTCCACACTTTTATCTCTTACTTCAGTAACTTATGTCTACTCTCTTCACTTCATTTCAGTTTATCTTAACTTCTGTTATTTTTATTATTGTTCTCAACAAACCAACTTTTCATTTCATTGATTTTCTTTCTTGTTTTACTGGTTTATATTTTTCTTATCACAAATCATTATTATTTCCTATATGCATACACATATATACTGTATAATAACATACTTAGGACCCTGAACTGCTTTTAGAACAGGCCATCACTGAATCCACACTTCAGTCAACTAAGCGATAAAAATATATTTAAATATGCTCATTTGTTCAAGCTGCCATATGGACCTGGGTTTCTGATAATCACTCCATCAAAATATTTGGTTTGCTCAAAAATTCCTTTCCATATTCCATCAAGCATGATCAGTAGAATTCATTCTGTTGTGCATTCATTACATTTTTATTAAAAAATTAGAAAAATCTCACAACTACTTGGATACCTTAATTTCCATCATATATATATATATATATATATATATATATATAAACACATTCTTTCTGTTGCTTCATTATTAGTTTATAAGAATGCAACTGATTTCTGTACATTAATTTTGTATCCTGCGACTTTGTTGAATTCATGTATCAGTTCTAGCAGACTTTTGGTACAGTCTATCGGGTTTTCCATGTACAATAGCATGTCATCTATAAAAATGAAAGCTTGACTTCATCTTTGCCAATTTTGATGCCTTTGATTTCCTTTTGTTGTCTGATTGCTGATGCTAGCACTTCCAACACTATGTTAAACAACAGCAGTGAGAGTGGACATCCCTGTCGTGTTCCTGATCTCAGGGGGAAGGCTATCAGTTTTTCACCATTGAGGATGATATTAGCTGTGGGCTTTTCATAAATGGCTTTTATGATGTTTAAGTATGTTCCTTCTATCCCGACTTTCTTGAGGGTTTTTATTAAGAAAGGATGCTGAATTTTGTCAAATGCTTTTTCTGCATCAATTGATAGGATCATATGGTTCTTTTCTTTTATTCGTGTGATGTATCACATTGATTGATTTGAGAATGTTGAACCAGCCCTGCATCCCAGGAATGAATCCCACTTGATCATGGTGAATAATTCTTTTTATTCGCTGTTGAATTCGATTTGCTAGTATCTTATTGAGAATTTTTGCATCTATATTCATCATGGATATTGGCCTGTATTTGTGGATCACTAATTCAAGTATAAAGTGCTAAAGACTGGAACTAGGGGTTTCTGAGGGAAACAAAAGCAAAAATGAACTATTGGGACTTAATCAAGATAAAATCTTCTGCATAGTGAAGGAAACAACCAACAAAACTAAAAGGCAACTGACAGAATGGGAGAAGATATTTGCAAATGACATATTGGATAAAGGACTAGTATCCAAAATATATAAAGAATTTATCAACAGACCCATAACCAGCGAAGAAATTGAATCAGTCATCAAAAATCTCCCAACAAATAAGAGTCCAGGACCAGATGGCTTCCCAGGGGAGTTCTACCAGACATTTAAAGCAGAGATAATACCTATCCTTCTCAAGCTATTACAAAAAATAGAAAGGGAAGGAAAACTTCCAGACTCATTCTATGAAGCCAGTATTACATTGATTCCTAAACCAGACAGACACCCAGTAAAAAAAGAGAACTACAGGCCAATATCCCTGATGAATATGGATGCAAAAATTCTCATTAAGATACTAGCAAATCGAATTCAACAGCATATGAAAAGAAGTATTCACCATGATCAAGTGGGATTCATTCCTGGGATGCAGGGCTGGTTCAACATTCGCAAATCAATCAATGTGATACATCACATTAATAAAAGAAAAGAACCATATGATCCTGTTGATCAATGCAGATAAGGCATTTGACAAAATTCAGCATCCTTTCTTAATAAAAACCCTCGAGAAAGTCGGGATAGAAGGAACATACTTAAACATCATAAAAGCCATTTATGAAAATCCCACAGCTAACATCATCTTCAATGGGGAAAAACTGAGAGCTTTTCCCCTGAGATCAGGAACACGACAGGGATGTCCACTCTCACTGCTGTTGTTTAACATAGTGTTGGAAGTGCTAGCATTAGCAATCAGACAACAAAAGGAAATCAAAGGCATCAAAATTGGCAAAGATGAAGTCAAGCTTTCACTTTTTGCAGATGACATCATATTATACATGGAAAATCCGATAGACTCTACCAAAAGTCTGCTAGAACTGATACACGAATTTAGCAAAGTTGCAGGATACAAAATCAATGTACAGAAATCAGTTGCATTCTTATAAACTAATAATGAAGCAACAGAAAGACAAATAAATAAACTGATCCCATTCACAATTGCACCAAGAAGCATAAAATACCTAGGGATAAACCTAACCAAAGATGTAAAAGATCTGTACGCTGAAAACTACAGAAAGCTTATGAAGGAAATTGAAGAAGATATAAAGAAATGGAAAAACATTCCGTGCTCATGGATTGGAAGAATAAATATTGTCAAAATGTCAATACTACCCAAAGCTATCTACACATTCAATGCAATCCCAATCAAAATTGCAGCAGCATTCTTCTCGAAGCTAGAGCAAGCAATCCTAAAATTCATATGGAACCACAAAAGGCCCCGAATAGCCAAAGTAATTTTGAAGAAGAAGATCAAAGCAGGAGGCATCACAATCCCAGACTTTAGCCTCTACTACAAAGCTGTAATCATCAAGACAGCATGGTATTGGCACAAAAACAGACACACAGACCAATGGAATAGAATAGAAACCCCAGAATTAGACCCACAAAAGTATGGCCAACTTATCTTTGACAAAGCAGGAAAGAATATCCAATGGACAAAAGGCAGTCTCTTTAACAAATGGTGCTGGGAGAACGGGACAGCAACATGCAGAAGGTTGAAACTAGACCACTTTCTCACACCATTCACAAAAATAAACTCAAAATGGACGAAGGACCTGAATGTGAGACAGGAACCATCAAAACCCTAGAGGAGAAAGCAGGAAAAGACCTCTCTGACCTCAGCCATAGCAATTTCTTACTTGACACATCCCCAAAGGCAAGGGAAATAAAAGCAAAAATGAACACTGGGACCTTATGAAGATTAAAAGCTTCTGCACAGCAAAGGAAACAACCAACAAAACTAAAAGGCAACCAACGGAATGGGAAAAGATATTTGCAAATGACATATCGGACAAAGGGCTAGTATCCAAAATCTATAAAGAGCTCATCAAACTCCACACCCAAAAAACAAATAATCCAGTGAAGAAATGGGCAGAAAACATGAATAGACACTTCTCTAAAGAAGACATCCAGATGGCCAACAGGCACATGAAAAGATGCTCAACGTCACTCCTCATCAGGGAAATACAAATCAAAACCACACTCAGATATCACCTCACTCCAGTCAGAGTGGCCAAAATGAACAAATCAGGAGACCATAGATGCTGGAGAGGATGTGGAGAAATGGGAACCCTCTTGCACTGTTGGTGGGAATGCAAACTGGTGCAGCCACTCTGGAAAATGGTGTGGAGGTTCCTTGAAAAATTAAAAATAGATCTGCCCTATGACCCAGCAATAGCACTGCTAAGAATTTACCCAAGGGATACAGGAGTGCTGATGCATTGGGGCACTTGTACCCCAATGTTTATAGCAACACTCTCAGCAATGGCCAAATGATGGAAAGAGCCTAAATGTACATCAACTGATGAATGGATAAAGAAATTGTGGTTTATATACACAATGGGGTACTACGTGACAATGAGAAAGAATGAAATATGGCCCTTTGTAGCAACGTGGAAGGAACTGGAGAGTGTTATGCTAAGTGAAATAAGCCATACAGAGAAAGACAGATACCATATGTTTTCACTCTTATGTGGATCCTGAGAAACTTAACAGAAACCCATGGGGGAGGGGAAGGAAAAAAAAAAGAGGTTAGAGTGGGAGAGAGCCAAAGCATAAGAGACTCTTAAAAACCAAAAACAAACTGAGGGTTCATGGGGGGTGGAAGCGAGGGGAGGGTGGGTGATGGGTGTTGAGGAGGGCACCTTTTGGGATGAGCACTGGGTGTTGTATGGAAACCAATTTGACAATAAATTTCATATATTGAGAAAAACAAAAAATAAAAAAAAAACAAAAAACAAAACAAAAAAAAGAATTTATCAAACTCAACAACCAAAAAATAAATAATCCAGTTAAGAAATGAGCAGAAGACATGAACAGACACTTCTCCAAAGAACACATCCAGATGGCTAACAGACACATGGAAAAACATTCAGTATCACTCATCATCAGGGAATGCAAAGCCATAATGAAATCAAAGCCATAATGAAATATGAGCTCACAACTATCAGAATGGCTAAAATTAACAACTCAGATAACAACAATGATGGTGAGGATGCAGAGAAAAGGGAACCTTCTCACACTGATGGTGGGAATGCAAACTGGTGCACCCACTCAGGGAAACAGTGTTAAAGATAAAACGACCTTATGATCCAGCAATTGTACTACTAGGTATTTACCCAAAGGATACCAAAAAAAAATACAGATTCGAAGGGGCACATGCATCCCAATATTTATAGCAGCATTATCAATAATAGGCAAATTATGGAAACAGCCCAAATATCTTTCAACCAATGAGTAGATAAAGAACATGGTGTGTGTGTGTGTGTGTGTGTGTGTGTGTGTGTGTGTGTATGTATATATATACATATTATGTATGCACATAATATGTATATATATACATACACAAATCCATATTTTTTAGGAAGAAAAGGTGAACATTAGTCAAATGACAAAGAAGAATTCCCTTCCAACCCATGGCTGAAGGTGATGTGACTTTGAGAAATAGATCTAACCACAAAAGGCCAAAAGGTACAACAAGGAATAACAGAAAAGTGAAGACAGTTTAAAAATATGTATAAAAAGTGACTTATTAATTCAAACAATGTAGAAAAACTTTTACACTTAAAAAAATAAGAAGGGGGAGGAAAATATGACCAAATGATAGGTTTGAGCACACAAAATGTATTAACTTTCCTACTACCCTCTAATACATCTGTATATAAATAAAAGAACTGAATAGCAAACAGCAAAGTTGGTGGAAAACTCTAGTTCTCATGTTTGAAAAAATGCAATCAGAAACAGGAATAGAAACATTCCAAACCTACTGAACAAAACACAGAACTGGCACAGACAATTTGCAACAGAGAAAGTCAATGTCTAAGAAACACAGAAATATACTCATCCCGACCAGTAAAGAAATAACTGCCATGCAAAGCTTTTTAGTATATCCCTTTTCACCTATTAATTGTTTTTAATTGGTTGGAATACCCAGGAAGAAAAAGGACACTGAAATGTTTGTCTCATGATCCATAGGTCCAAATCTTTCTCACTATATGGAAACATACTCAAATTTTCTCTTGCTTAAAAATATTAAAAGGAACACCCTCACTTGACTGCATATCCCTCAGAGCTAATACCCTACTTCTCTATTCCTCTTAATTGCTAATATTCTTGGACTTGTTTTCTACTTTTACTGGGACCGTGTTGTGCCACCCATTACATTCTTTCATTACCACCAATTAATTCTCAACAATCTCCCCTGCATTGCTGATTTCAATGTTTACTTTCCTAAGATTTTAAATAAATATATTAATTAGTTAATCAAGCAAGCCAACAACCACAGTGTTGTTCCAGTGCTGAGCTAGGTTGTCTTGACTTTTATGTGGCTTCATGTAAATGTTCTCACCGTTCTATTCTCTCTGGCCCTGCCCTGCAGAACCTACTGTGTTTTTGGACTCACCTGCAGGGGGTCTCTGGGATCAACATCTCTGTGTGGAAGTCCGAATCCCTCCCTCTATAATTAATGATGGAGACTGAAGCTCTGTTCTCAAACAATACAGCGGGAGTCTGCTAGCCAGACCTAGGACTCCAAAAGAAATAAACGTGTCCCATTCAGCCCAAGGTTGCACACGCTGAGGGACAACAATGGAAGAGATATTTACAGCTCCTTATCTGTTCCTTAGGCATATTTCCCCCTTGTCGCTCCCACCCCTGAGCACACCATCCCCTATGGGACATTGCTCTACACAGATAAAATTTTTTCCTGTAGCTTCCCTGTTCCCAAGAGACCAGGTTACAAGTCAGGTGAATCTGGTTATTACTCTTCCCTGAACTCACCTGTCTCCCTAGCACCTCCTGGCACCTTAGCCCAACCCTGAGTTCAAGTTTTCTCCAAATCCAAGAATGAAGAGTTTTCCTACTAGGTTCCTTGGGTCTCCCAAATATTGATTCGTGATGGGACACAGCACTGATACCCCCAGAGGATTACTATTCCCGCCTTCAACAATGTGAAGAACTGTGTCCCTTTGACATAAAACCACGAGTACTACAGTCCTTGGCTCTCGCAACACTTTTGCCAAAACAGTTAAGTGTTCAATGCTTTGAAATTGAACATTAAATTGCCATCGAGTCAATTTAATTTATAATATATTTTGGTAACTAAAAGGTATATATTTAAGTATAGAACTTCAGTTTCATAAGAGGAAAGGGATTCTGGAGATGGACTGTGGCAATGGCTGCCCAACAATATGAGTGTATTTAATGCCGCTGAGCTGTGCACTTAGAAATGGTTAAGATGGGGGTGAAATAGGTGACAGGGATTGAGGAGGGCACTTGTCATGATGAGCACTGGGTGATGTATGGAATTGTTGAATCACTGTATTGTACACCTGTATCTATTATAACACTGTACATTAACTATACTGGAATTAAAAATGAAATAAAATAAGAAAAATATAGAGAGTGAATAACTAAGTGGTTAAAATGGCAAATCATATGTGACATGTATTATTAGCACAATAAAAAAATCTTTAACTAAAAAAATATATATTTGGAACTCATGCACATTGCCTTGATATTTATAACACCTTCTACCAGTTGACTTTAATTTTTTATACAAGTCCATTTGCCAAGGTCAGTACTCTTATGAGTCTCATTCCACATTTGCAGAATGGGGCTCAGAATGGTTGAGTGGTCTGCCCAATGTTGTGAACTGAGTAAGGGATGGGCTTTGATTGGAACTCCTTCAATGTGTTTACAGGCCTCTTGCTCTAACCTAATCATTCTCATCTAGAGATTTTGCCTCTTGGGAACACTTGGAAGGATCTAGTGAAATGTTTGGTTGTCAGAACTGGGCAGATGCAATTGCCCCCCCTAGACAGTTCAGGCCAGGAATGATGCACAGCATCTACTGTTCCCAGGACACGTTCATCACAAAGAATTATCCACTACAAATGTCAACAATGTGAAGGTTGAGCAACACTACACTAGACCAGCACTTCTCCAAATTCAGTATATATGAGAATTATTTGGTTATCTTACCCAAATGCAGATTCTGATTGGGCAGGGCTCACGTGGGCCCAGCAATTCTGTATTTGGATCTAGCTCCCAGTTGTTGATGCCACAGGTCCCGGTCCATGGCCACTCTTTAAGCCTCAAGGCTGTGGTCCATACAACTCAGTAACAAAAAAAATCTGATTTAAAATTGCACAGAGGAACTGAATAAACAGTGCACAGCTCCACGTTCAAGGAGCATGATGCAGGGCTAAATCCAGGACCATGAGAACATGACCTGAGCCAAAAATCAAGAGTCAGACACTCATAAGACTGAGCCACTCGGGCACCCCTCAAGGAGAGTTTTTATATGCAGTTGTCTGAACTAAACCAAAATAAAACAGTTACCATGAATGTATTCTTCAAATAGAAGAATAAATGCCAAGAACAATCAGTAGCAGATTGGGATAATTGTCCTTATTTCTGTTCACTTTGATGACTGGATCAGTTAGCTATTGCTGCATAACAAGCCATCCTAAAAGAAAACAGTTTAATCTAATGTCCTTATTACCAAATGATATTGTATGTTGGGAGTTTGTTCTGAGCTGTGCTTGTCTCCTCGTGGGTCTATAGTCAGCCGTGAGTCTCTACCTTGTGTTTCTAAGGCTCGTCCATGATGTCATGTGTGACTATGGTGCTCTTTTCTCTTGAACCAATATATGATCAGCTAACTATTTCTGTATGTATTATTATCTCCTACAGTGGAGTTTATGAGGAAGGAGTAATCAACACTGGATTCACGTGGTTATAATATGATCTATTGGGAACACAGAATCTCTAGGAAAACACTTCTTTGTGTCCAGACCAGTGTCCCCCAGGGAAATCATGTGCTCTGTGTTGGAGAAGCAGGAGGGAAATGTGCCTCAAGAACAGACAAAGGAGACTATAAATATCTCCTGTGTGCTGTCCCTCTGCCTGTGCCACCTTGGGCTGATGGGACCTGGCTGTTGCTTCCAGAGTCTGTAGCTTGGCTAGAAGACTCATGCTAGCCTCCTTCCTGCCATCCTGTGTGGGGACAGAGCTTAGTCACCATCAGTAACCATCCAGAAAGGAATTCAGACTTCCACACAGATACCTCTCCCTCAGAGTTCCCAAACAGGTGAGTCCAGGAGCCTGGCAGGTCCGGCAGGAAAGGGTCAGAGAGACTCGAAGTCAGGTGCATTTACCTGAGGTCACCACATGGCCACCAGCCTAGCCCAGAACGCTGAGATCTCTATGGTCATTTGCTTGCCTGACCATGTCATTCTGAAAAACTGCAGTGAACAAGGTCAGAGAGGGCCCTGTTCCTTTGGTACTTGCCTTCTATGGTGGAATCACAGTAGAATGAAATAAGTGTGTGGTATAAGAGCCTCAGGCAGAAATCCTATGAAGACAGTGATTTAGAGCCAGAATGGTTGTCGTAGTACGTGCAGAATTTTGTAGAGAAAGTTCTGAACAGACCTTACAGTGTTGTGCAAAGACCAGAAACAGGACCAGAGTGTGCCCACTGCTATTGTCAAAAAAGAGATCACAACGCAAAGTCCAGGAAAAATGAAGAAAAGATGCCACATCTGAAAAGTGAAAGGGACTTGTCCACCTTCTCTAAGATCACAGGACATCCAATTGAAAAAGGCACAGAAAAAAAAAAAGTCCTCTACTGATTCATTATAACCTGCCCAACTTTTGCTGTGCTTTGCATATTTCCTTTGCTGAAGTGTTGATTTATTCCTTGGCACAGGTTTCTCTTGAAACATTCACTCTGTAAGGTGAGCAACGCCCTGAAGTTCCCACTAATTTTGTCTTCTGACTGAATTTAAGTTTCCTCCTTATTATTTTTGCTGGGCATCAGGGAGGTAACAAGACTTGGAATGTTGTCAGAACCAGGGATGCACTTTCTTCTTCATGGACACTTAGGTTTCAGCGACTACCTGAACCATTAGATCTTTTGTGCCACTTCTATTCCATTTCCCTCTCTTGCCTCTCTCTCTCTCTCTCTCTCTCTCTCTCTCTCTCTGTGTGTGTGTGTGTGTGTGTGTGTGTGTGTGATTTTGAGCAGATTGTTTGTGTTTCATTAAATACAGGATGGAATATGAGCATGCCAGTCTGACTTGTCAATTTTATTTGTCCATGGGAAACATGAGCATTGGAATTCAGGTACAATTCTACATTGTTTGGGGGAATTATAATGGACCTGGCCAGCTTGAGTTACAGCCACTCCGACTTTAATCATTGGGGCTGGGGGTCAGAAGTCAGGCTAAGAGCACAGCCCAGGGAGCAATGATTTGGTGTGTGTGTGTGTGTGTGTGTGTGTGTGTGTGTGCGTGTGTGGGTGCCTCGTGGAGTGAGATCCATCCTCAGAGCGGGGGGTATATTAGACATGGTCTAATATATTCTAAGGTGATTCTTGTAATACAGAGGCCAGAACTAAACCAACACGTGGCATTCAGGAGGGCTCTATGTCAATTTACAGAACACTTTTGCAAGTAGATTCTAAAATACAAGCAGTGTATACCGTGGGCGAGTGACTCCTTTCTCTTGAAGGTTAACCAGCAGTGAGGGCACCTATTTCCTTGAAATTGCCTGATACCACATCTGATCTCTCTCCTTTTCCTTCCCCTTCCCACACATGCTACCTATTTTGGATTGAACAGCTCATAGTATCATCCTCAGAGTCTTTGCAGAGACCATTCCCTCGGCCAGCACACACTTCCCCAGACATGCTCGTGGCTCCCGCCTTCCTTTCCCTGAGGTCTCCGTTCAGATGTCGCCTTGTTCACTGTTCTTGACTGAACACCAATTACAAAATAACACTTGTATCCACACTCTCTTTTATACCTACTCTTGTTCTCTTCACAGCACTTGACACCCTCTGATGTCCTATTAATATTTTGATTTGTTTCTATTCAGTCTCCATCACTGCATCATAGTGGCTGTTGGTTTTCAGTTTCCTGTGCTCATTGTCTAGACAACACCCGGAACATGTTTGACACTCAGTACATATTCTTCGAATGCATGAAAGATATTCTTGGTAAAACAGTAAAATGCAAGACATCTGTTGGGGAATGCAGAGAAAGGGACTGAAATGCCTAATCAAAGATGAAATGAGAAGGAATCCCTTCAAGGGGGCAGTCAATACACAAGATACTGAATTTACTTTCTTGACTGCACAATATAAATTGAACCCTTTCAACTATGGGAGTAATGCCTTCAGGTGAAAATTGATGATATCTTTTTCCGGGGGCCAGTTCAACCTCATGGAACCAGGAAATGATACACAACTATTAGAATTTCTGCTTCTGGGATTTTCAGAGGGACCAGAACTTCAGTCCCTCATATTTGGGCTTTTCCTCTCCATGTACCTGATCACTGTGTTTGGGAACCTGCTCATCATCCTGGTTGTCAGCTCTGACTCCCACCTCCACACCCCCATGTACTTCTTCCTGGCCAACCTGTCCTTTGTAGACATCTGCTTCACCTCCACCACCGTCCCGAAGATGCTCTGGAACATCCAGACACAGAGCAAAATCATAACCTATGAGGACTGCATCACCCAGATGAACTTTTTCTTAATCTTTTCAGTGCTGGACATCTATCTCCTGGCTGTGATGGCCTATGACAGGTTTGTGGCCATCTGCCACCCCCTGCAATACACGGTCATCATGAACCCCCGGCTCTGTGGGCTGCTGGTCCTGGTGTCCTGGATCACGAGTGTCCTGCATTCCTTGTTGCAAACTTCAATGGTGTTGCGGCTGTCCTTCTGTACAGAAGTAGAAATCCCCCACTTTTTATGTGAACTCAATCAGTTGATCCAACTTGCCTGTTCTGACACCTTTCTTAATAACGTGGTGATGTATCTTGCAGCTGTGCTGCTGGCTGGTGGTCCCCTCGTTGGGATCCTTTACTCTTACTCCAAGATAGTTTCCTCCATACGTGGGATCTCCTCAGCTCAGGACAAGTATAAAGCGTTTTCCACTTGTGCATCTCACCTCTCCGTTGTCTCTCTATTTTATTGTACTGGTCTGGGAGTGTACCTCAGCTCTGCTGCTACCCAGAGCTCCCACTCAAGTGCCACAGCCTCGGTGATGTACACGGTGGTCACACCCATGCTGAACCCCTTCATCTACAGCCTGAGGAACAGAGACATAAAGGGGGCTCTGAGGAGATTCTCTGCAATGGCAGTTAGAAAAGGTCCAGTTGTCCTGCGGTTGAAGAATTTCCCATGATTTCAGTCCTCAAAGACTTTGAGTCAGAAGGTGTGACCTTTTTAAAGCAAATTGTGGACATAGAATTTGCTTTCATTAACTCCCTGTAATTTTTATTTTTTCAGTACAGTACAATGTAGTTACTCATTTTATTAATTTTTTTTTACCTCTCTCTGATATCCAACCATCTTCCCTTTATTTTCTTCTGTTATTTCTAAGTTGATTCCCAATCCGTTTTATGAAAAAATTAGCAATTCCTATTTATCTCTTGGAACTGCTTGGATTTCTTATGAATAATTTCTCCTCCAATGACAAAAATCACCCCATGCAATGTCTGTAGTTTTCCTAAAAAAGTAGTCATTTGTTACCGCTCTGATGGAAAAAAATTCAATCTGGCAATAGGTCATTTGTATTCTATTCTATTCTATTCTATTCTATTCTGAGACCACAGTTTTTCACTTTATGTCTGTCATTCGTTTGTAAATCACTAACTTAACTGCTCTTCCTGGTTAACATATTAGCATATTTTATAACAGGCCATTGGTTTTATTCCCCTAATTAGGATTCTGTTCTCTTCTCAGGTTCTATGTCCCCAGGGCTTACATTAGTCACTGGCAAAACTGATTATCAAATACATGTCTATTAGTGGAGTCTACGGAAACAGGAATTCAAATAAATAGAATGACTTAATATAGCTTTGGAGTCAAAGATGACGTCGAATATGATAAAGCAAACTTTAAAGTGTCCTTTGTATTACTAGGCACTACATTTTCTTTTCAAGTACATCTCTCAATCAAGTATGGTGCACCAGTGGCCGTGTTTAAGGGGATTTATTTACTGGGGTGAATAACTGGTTAAGGTGTTACAGTCAAAAGACATAAATAAAAACCATAAAATGTTGCTGAAAGAAATTAAAGAGGACATCAATAAATGGGATGGCATTCTGTGCTCATGCTTGGAAATTTTTAATTTAAAATTTAATTTTAGGATGGCTTTTTAAAAACTTTTCCCAAAAAAACCCCTTTTTGTTATTTTCATATTGTCATTGAATTTGTAGATATTTGGGGTAGTATTGCCATCTTAACAACGTTAAATTTAAATTTAAATTTTCTCCAACAAAGGACCACGGCTTTGCTCTCAGTCTGGGCTCCACATCCAGGACCCGCGGCATCAACACCACCAGGGAGCTTGTTAGAGAAGCAGGGTCCTCGGGGCCCCTGGAGACCTGAGGAATCAGAATTTGCATTTCAACTACAGTCCCTGGTGAATTGCGTGCACACTGAGGTTGGAAAAGCCTCAGTGGGGAACAGGTTTTCTCACCTTCTCACGGTTGGCCTTTAGACATAGATAATTATTGTTGTTGGGTGCTGTCCTGTGAAGGAAGGTACTCAGCAGAATCCCTTCAGACATGGCCAAATGTCCCAAGAGCAACTCCGGTTGGGAACCGCTTCCCAGAGTTTCAGAACTGGAAGCATCCCGAGATAATTCCAATTAAGACTACATCCCTGCTTGGTTTATGCCTTTGAGCAGAACATTAAATTCCTCTGAGACCCATTTAGACAATAGAGAATAGAGCTGATGAAAGCATGACTTCATTGATAATACTTTTGTGAAAATTAAATCATAGAATCGCTTTAGTGTGCTAAGCTAGCCTATGCTGCAGAAAATCTAAATGTATCTCTTACAATTAAAATACACTTCATCATGAGGGAGTAAACAACAGTTCTTAACTTGTGATCTAACTATTAAATTCCTAATTGTTTTGGCTAAACTATCATGAAGCTAAGGAGTATAGTACCCAAGGGTTTTTTGTTTGTTTGTTTTATGTTTATTTTTGAAGGATAGAGAGACAGAGCATGAGCAGGGGAGGGGCAGAGAGAGAGGGAGACACAGAATCCCAAGCAGGCTCCAGGCTCTGAGCTGTCAGCACAGAGCCTGACATGGGGCTCGAACTCAAAAGCTGTGAGATCATGACCCAAGCCAAAGTCGTATGCTCAACCGACTGAGCCACCCAGGTGCCCAGTACCCAAGGTTTTATACCACAGGATCAAATTTCTCCCCTCTGCTGAAGAAGGAAATAGTAATTTTCTAGAGACATCAGGGATTGTGTCCCCACCGTAAATCAATGTTTTGAAAACCTAAGGGAACTAATCAGATGAGTTCCTCAGTATTAGATTTTTGGGAAAACTTGAAGTCAGGGTTGTGATGAGGTGCTGGGAGGTGTGGACCTCCGGAAAGTAGGAGATTAATGGAGAAGAAGGAATCAAAACTGAATTCACCTGGATTAGCACAGTGTCCTAGGATCAGAGAGAGAACCAGCAGGAAAATTTCCCATTGTGTCTGGATCATTGCCCCATAGGGAGATCATGTGCTTACAGGTTAGAGTAAAAGCTGCTTAATGAGCAGACATAGGGAGCTGTAAATATCTCCTCTGTAGTCCTACAGTGTGTGCAACTTTGGGCTGCACAGGACATTGTTCTTTCTTTGGAGTCCCAAGTCTGGCTGGGAGACCAGCACCTGACCCCTTCCTGCCATCTTGTGGGGACAGAGCTTCAGTCCCCAATATCAACCACCCAGGGAGTCCTCTCTTGGCTTTCTACATTCTTCCCTCACTGGACATAATTACTTCTGTTAAGTTTCTCAAGATCCACATATGAGTGAAAACATATGGTATCTGTCTTTCTCTTCTTGCTTTTGATTTAAAGTGAGAGACATCTGAGTCTTGCAATTGAATATGGATAGGCCATCATAGGATTATTAACTGACTTAATATCAATATTGCTGTGTCTTGGGGAACAGGAAGGCCTAAGGAGAGGGAAGGAGATGGGGAACAATCAAACAGTGGATTGGTCGAAATACATACCATTTATCCATTAAGTTTGCTGTCATATGTGTGTGGTTCATGAAACCTCAAAACAATGACAATAGTCACATTAGGATCACAGATCACCATAACAAATACAATAATAATAATAATAATAATGAAAAAATATGAAATATTGTAAGAATTTCCAAATTGTGATACAGAGACATGAAGTAAGCAGATATTGTTGGATAATTGGTGCCAATAGACTTTCTTCACACAGGCTTGCCACAAACCTTTAACATGTCTTTTAAAAAATGCCATATCTACGAAGTAAAGTGCAATAAAACAAGTCATGCCTGTTTGTGCTGTCATACATATGTCATATGATATTCAGAAGTCACACGTACAAATAGACATGAAATTCCAAGTCAATGACAAAGATGACTAGGTCAGAGTCAAGGTCAGGTGAACATGTTCTTTGGTAGATTACTGTCAACAAAACTAGAACCATTGTGTGATTTTCTGCACTATGGAGGAAAAGATCTAAGAAGTGTGAAAACATATCACTGAGGAATGGATTCAGCTGGGAATAGTAAATGAGAAGTAAAAAAACCTGTCCAAGGAGAAGCCATGTAAGACGTATCAGGGAGCAATATTAGCTCCCAGTGTTAGCTAGCTGATCGGGGTGATGTTAGCTAGTTGAAAGGGTTGAAAGAAATGTGCAAAGTGGGTAGAAACTCCAGCTGGATCTTTTTTGACTCTCTTTTCTGATTTTCCCCAGCATCACTAAAAAAGACAAGCAAAAACCTCCCAATCTGAGATTCTGGATTACAGAATTCACTTGAGGCAATTTAAGATGGTTTGGGCAGAGATAACGAATGCAATTGGCCTCAAGTATTAAAATTATTCCCTAACTCAGTCCTTCTAGATAGAGTACTGATTCTTTCCTTTCTTTTGTTCATTAATAAAAATGAAAGGATATTAAGATTCTAAAGCCAGAGTAAGGGAAATAGATTGCCAGCTGAGAGTCAAATGGCAAAATCAACAGTTATAATACAGCTGCTATAAATTCTGTACACCCTCACTCTGCTGAAAGTACATTTGTTCCCCCTCCATGCCCAACACAGAGCCTGATACACTTGAGCTGTGTAGTATAGACTGAATTGTGTCCCATTGAAATTCCTAGATTGAAGATCTAATCCCCAATGTGACTGTATTTGCAGATAGGATTTTTAGGAAGTGATAATGGTTAAGTGAAGTCATAAGGGTGGGGTACTAACCCAGTTGGGTTGGTGCCTTTATAAGAAGAGAAAGATCACTCTCTCTCTCTCTCTCTCTCTCTCTCTCTCTCTCTCTGTCTCTCACTATCTCTCTCTCTCTCTGTCCCCACATGAACCAAGGAAAGGCCAGTTGAAGACAATGCATGAGGGTGGCTTCCTACAAGTCAGTAAGAAGTCTGTCACCAGAACTCAATGATAATGGCACATGATCTTGCACTTCCATCCTTTATAACTGTGAGAAAATAAACTTCTGTGATCTAAGCTAACGTGTAGCACCCATTTGATGAATGAAGGAGGAGTACATTTCCCTTAGAGAAATTACCCAAATGTTCTTCAACTTCTGAAAAACGTGTATGGAAGTTTTTATGTAAGTCTTTGTCTTTTGATGAAAAGATTATATATGGTATAAGGCAGTAATATTCTATGTGCCCTGACTCTGGTTCTGAGTCCTGGGAGAAGCTTTTCTTGTCTCTTCAGAGCAATACTCCAGGAATAATTTTCTTTTTTGGTAGAGTATTATCCATATAAGTCATTCTTCTTGGACAGTCTTACCTAGAGCCTACGTGTAGGCTCCCCCAAGCCCCAATCATAGGGCTACCCAATCTATAAAAGATGATTTCTTCAACTGTGCTTATGAAGTGGGCATTAAAAGGAAACAAAAACTGCTTTTGTGAAAATGGTTTAAGACACAGGCCACTCAGAGAAGGTCTTTTAGGATGACTATTGTTTTAACTTGCCACCTTTGGACCAGTGTCCCTCAGAAATATTTTTAACTCAATGTGTTCACAAATGTATGCACCCATGTAAATATTAGTCCAGGAAAGACATCTTGATTATCTCACATATTGATTATCTTAAAGTTTCTGTGGGCTGGGAATCTGGGCATGGCTTAGCTAAATTCTCTGAATCATCATCTCTCAAAAAGCTACAATCCACCCATCAGAAGTGGTCAGGGTCTTGTGTGAAGGTTTGACTAGGGAAAGTTATATTTCTAAGTTTACATCGTTTTTAGAAGGATTCAATTTTCAGGAGCTCTTGGCCTGATGGCTCCATTTCTCCTGTAGATGTTTGCTGTAAAGCATGTAACCAGCAGGAATACTAGGCAATAAAAATGAACAAACGATTGATACATGCCACAAGTTGCCACATGGGACTCTCCAATATGGCAGCTTGCTTCATCAAGATGTGAAAGTTAAGAAGGCAATAGAGTCAGCTAGTAAGACAGAAGTCACAGTCTTTGAAAACCTAATCACAAAAATTATCTGTCACTTCTGCTGTACCCTATTTATTAGAAACAATTCGCTACATCAGTTTCACATTCAAGGCATGAATAACATGAGATGAAGACTACAGGAGACCATCTTAGAAGTCTGCCTACCACACTCATCATCTGGTCAACATTTGGTGTTGTCAAGTTGAAAATGCCACTTTAGCCACTTCAATGGCATCTGCAATGGCATCTTATTATACTTTGGTTTATATTTCTCTAAATGACTGATGATGAGCAATTTTTTATACATTTATTGGACATTCATATATATTTTATGTGAAATATCTCTTCAAGTCTTTTAACCATTTTTATTACATTATTTGTCTTCTTACCATTGAGTTTTAAGAGTGATTTATGTATTCTCTATGCAAGCCTTTAATCAGACATAATATGGTAGATATTTTCATCCTATCTCTTAATGCTACCTCCTAAAAAATACCGATCAATTTTTTAATAATTAGTATCTTATTTTTAAGCAATATTAGGTACTCCAAAGTCACAAAGTTTCTGTCTTATGATTTTCTGGAAGTATTATAGTCTTATCTTTTATGTTTAAGTCTATAATCCATTTAAAATTAATTTTTGAATATAGTATAAATTGGCATCAATGTTTATTTTTTGCCATATAGATATCCAATTATTCTAGTACTAGTTGTTGAGAATATATTTTTCCTATTGACTTATAATGTCACCTTTTAAAATAATTTGATTGTATATGTGTGGGTTCATTTCTGGGCTCTATGTTTCTTATAGTGATTTATTTATATGTTGTAAGCCAATATCACAATATCTTGATTACTATAAATTTGTAATAGTTTGGAAATCAGGTAGTATAAAAATGCTAACTTTGTTTTTCCTTTTTCCATATTTTTTGGGTTTTCTAGATCTTTCAAAATGCATATTCATTTTAGAATCAGCTTAACAGTTTTTACAAAATTGCCTGCCAGAATTTTGATTGAGATGATACTGAATATGATAGATCATTTCTGGAAAGAATTCCAAAATCCAAGCTCTAGCACTTGTTAGATGTGTGACTATAGAAGTTACTTAACCTTTCTGTGCCTTGGTTTCCTCATATGTAACACGTAATCTCCATTGCAAATACCTTACAGTTTTTGAGAGAAATAAATTATTTCTGTATGTAAAACACTTAGAACAACATTTATATATAGCAAGTCTCATGTAAGTATTAGCTATCTGAATGTAATAATGATTACTTGTACTTTATTTGTCTTGTTTAGTATGTTGTAGCAGGAACTATAATAAAGATGATTTTTTAAATGCTTGATTTGTTTATGATTTTATTGGAATGCTTGTATGGTTTCCCCAGTTAGTACAATGTTAATGTAGGTCTAAAGTAACATATCTTCATGATAATAAAAAAAGCGACCATCTATTTTAAAAAGAGCAGCTTTGAACAGACAGAAATAATTCATGAACTTGAAGACAGGCCAGTTGAAATTATTGAGTGTTAGGGGCAGAAAGAAAAAAGAAATAAGAAAAACTAAACAGAGCCTAAGAGACTTGTGGGACTCCATTACCAAAACCAACACAAGCATTAAGGGAGTCCAGAAAGAAAAGAGAGAAATGGGCAAAGAGAAGTAATTGAAAGAAAGAAGTAATTATTGGAAGAAGTAATTGCTGAAACTCCCCAAATTTGATGAAATAAATTAATCTACATATCCAAGAAATTCAGTGAACTCAAAGTAGGATAAACAGAGATTCACACTGAGACACATAATCAAACTACTGAAAGCCAAATATAGAAGAGGTAATCCTGAGTTCAGTAAGTGAGAACTCATCATGCATGAGATCCTCAATAAGATTGTAAGCCGATTTTTCCACAGAAACTTTGGAGGCCAGAGCCAATGGGATAATATATTTAAATTACTGGAAGAAAATATTGTCACCTTAGAATTCTACACCTCATGAAAGTGTACGAAACATGAAGGAGAATTTCAGACATTCTCAGATAAACAAAAGCCAAGGCAGTTGGATTCCTACTGGACCCACCCTACAAGAAAAGCCAAAGGGAGTGCTTCAGGTCAGAATGGAAGGACACTACACAGTAACGTGATGCCTTAGGAGGCCAGAAATATCTTGGTTGGAGTTAAATACATGGTAAAATACAAAAACCAGCATTTTGTAATATTAGATTTTAACTCCACATTCCATATGTGGAAGGACTTACAACACAACTGCTTAAAAATAATTACATGAGGGGCACCTGGGTAGCTCAGTTGGTTGAATATCTGATTCTTGATTTAGGCTCAGGTCATGATCCCAGGATTGTGGGATTGAGCCCCAAGTCAGGGTCCACACTTAGTAAATTCTCTCTTTCCCTTTGATCCTCTTTCCTGCTCACATGCTTTCTCGTTCACTCTCTCACTTTCCCTCAGATAAATTTAAAAAATAAATAAAAATACTCCTACTTTAAAATTTTTTAATAATTACGTGAATTTTGATAATGATAAAATGATGGGTAGAACTGTGTAGGAGTAGAGTTTTATATATGGTTGAAGTCAAGTTGATATCACTTCAAATGATATTGTTACAAGCTTAGGATGTTACATGTAATCCCCATGGTAACTACAAATAAAATATCTATAAACTACAGGCCAAAAGAAATGAGAAGGGAGTCAAAGTGTGTCAGTATACAAAAATCAAATTGACACCAAAAAAGGCCTGAAAACACAATTCTCAGTACATTTTTAAGTTGAAGTTACTCTAAGTATCTTCTCCAACCACAGAGAATGAAACTAGAAATCAATATAAGGAGGAAAACTGGAAAATCCACACCTATGTGAAAATTGCAGAGCACACTCAATCAATTGACTAAGGAAAAAATCGCAGGGGAAATTAGAAACGATCTTCAGATAAATGAAAACAAAATCACAACATACATAAACTTATGGGATGAGACCAAAGCAGTGCTGTGTAGATTTATCTCCAGTGATTCAACATCTAAACTCCCAAGAATGCCTTAAGAAAGCAGTCAGAGGCCATAGTATCAACAAGAGATTGAGAAATACATTGGTGATGTGTGCGACATCTCTGCAGAGTTCTGTAGTGGTTGTCCTCTGCGTGACAGTTATCATAACATGGGAGGTGCTGACATTGGAACAAGTTCAACCTAGGTTCAACAGAGAGAATGACATCCCGAACTGGCAGAGACCGAGCAGATATCACTCAAAGTGAGAGGTGAGGAATTTATCGTTAACGTAATGGGTAGAAGGATCAAATGTTAATCAAAATTGATTGAACCATAGGGAATTTTGGAATAGGCAATTGATCTTGATGCCTTCTTAATTAAAAGTGATGGGCATCTTACTAAGATCCCATCCATCTGTATAACTAAGAAAAATTCAAGTTCTCATACAAAGAAAGTTGGCCTAAGTCATCAGAATGAAGAGTCGCAATTACTCAAGCCTGAGACTTTTCATTGACCCTCAAATGATGGGACCAGCTCACCCTGAAAAAACATTAAAACTGCAACAGACTAATGCTCTTTATTTTTCTCCTGACTTTACACAAAGATGTTTATGTGTTGGAGCTGGTTCCTAATGGGTTATGAGGTGTGACTGTGCATGTCTCATCCCACTTTGTTGGGTAAAAGTCACATGGGTAGCTTAAAGTTAGCCAAAGTGAGAGACTTATACTATAGAAATTGGCAAATAATGTAATTAGGCACTTTTCTACCTTTCATTTCTTTCTTTCTTTCCCTTCCTTCCTTCCTTCCTGTGGAAATTTATCAGAAAATTGTGAAGTAGGGAGTCTGAAATAGGAAATTACCATTATAGCATACAAATTAGTGATGTCACTTCTGGGTCAGGTGATGATAAAGTATTAACCTCATTATGTTTCACAAAGTGTATTTCAGGTCCATAACTGTATCCTGTTATTATGACCTAATTTCTAACATGAAGAGATGGAAAAGCCATAGATGGAATTTGTCAAAATACCCACAATGCTTTTATAATCTGAGAAAGGGACATTATGTTAAGAGGGAGCAAAATAGATCCTCTGATAGTGTTCTTGCCTATAAAAATGTTAAGAATAGCAATGCATCCCTGTGGAAATTCCAAAGATCAATGACACTATCAATTCTTGAATGTCAAGGGCTGTCATTTCTGTTGTGCCAGACTCATGTTTTAGATGGTGCAGAAGAAAATTAGGTCTTAGAGAGTGAATGTGGATTATTGTAGACGTTACCCAATGGTGACTCCAGTTCCTTCTGTTCTGCAATGTGTTCAATTTCTAAAGTGGATTCACACAAACTTTAGTGATTGGTATATAGCCTTTGATATGTCAAGTAAATTTTCTTTGAGAGCAGAATTTTCTTTGAGGGCAGCTGCTCTCATCTGGCATGGGAAGCATTACACATTTATTCCTCTAGCTCTTCCTATAATATTATAAGTACTAAACCTCCTGTATTACATATATTTGCTGCTGAAAACTCATGCACTGGATTCTATTTCCCTCACTGACCTCCCAAAATATGAGAGATCAAAGTTTTAAATAAAATACAGAAGAAACAGTTACTTATCATGTATGAAAAATTAAAGAGGCTGAACCCTTGAGACAACATAAACTGCAGATTACCATTTTGTGAGCTTATAACATTATCATGATTTAGGTCCTGTGGGGTTTTGAGCATTGTTACTCACGATCAAGTCTCTGTCTTCATACAAATAATACCCCTATGTAGAGAACGTTTCTTGGCTGAAGAGCTTTTTAAGGGCTTGCTTTATGTCTTTGTTTTTTAGACTATAGATAAAAGGGTTCAGCATGGGGGTGACCACTGTGTACATGACTGAGGCTATGGCACTGGCCCTGGAGTTTTGTGCAGCAGCAGAACTCAGATACACCCCAAGGCCTGTGCCATAGAACAAGGAGACAACTGAAAGGTGAGACCCACATGTAGAAAATGCTTTGTACTTGCCTCCAGCTGATGAAATTCTGAAAATGGAGGTTACAATCTTAGAGTAAGAGAAGAGGATCCCTGTGAGTGGAACAATAGCTACAAGGCCAGTAGCAAAATACATCACCAAATCGTTGAGAAAAGTATCAGAACAAGCAAGATGGATTAGCTGATTAAGTTCACAGAAAAAATGAGGGATTTCCAACTCTTCACAAAAAGAGAGTCGCAAAACCATTAAGCTCTGTAACAATGAGTGCAGGGCAGTCATGATCCAGGATGTCAGAAGCAGGAGGCCACAGAGGCGGGGGTTCATGATGATCGTGTAGTGGAGGGGGTGACAGATGGCCACAAACCGGTCATAGGCCATCACAGTCAGGAGGAAGTTGTCCAGATCTCCAAAAAGCATGAAAAAGTACAACTGGGTGATGCATCCTGCATAGGTAATGACTTTGCTCTGTGTCTGGATGTTCAGTAGCATCTTAGGGATGGTGGTGGAGATGAAACAGATGTCTGCCAAAGAGAGATTGGAGAGAAAGAAGTACATGGGCGTGTGGAGGTGGGAGTCCGTGATAATGGCCAGGATGATGAGCAGGTTCCCAATGAACATGACCAGATACATGGACAAAAACAGTCCAAAGAGGAGGGGCTGTAGTAATACATCTTCTGAGACACCCAGGAGGATAAATTCTGAAACACACGTTTGATTTTCTGATTCCATGTGGCTGACGAAACGGTGGAAAAGGGACGAAGAAATGCAGATTTAAGCTCAAGCAGTTACCCTCTACAATTACCCTGGTAAAACGCTGAAGGTCCTGATTGGGAAGGTGAGGAGAAAGATTAATGGAATAAGTATAGGGCAGTATACAGGGGTCCTTCCTCAAGAGGACTTGGTCCCCTTTCATTCCAAAAGTTCTAGGTCTGTAAACCAGCTCTGGGAATTTACTGAGAGGTTGGGACTCACTGTTTTTGATTAAGGTTAGTTTTTGTTTACTTGACCTTGAACTTTTCTGCTTAAACAGATCAAGTGAGAATTTAGTAGACTTGCTACCTAATTTCTCTTCCAGGAGCACCATGGTCAACTAGTCACCACCAACCATTGGAGTAAGTCAGACTATTCCAGTCCACTACAGCAATCATTTCCACTTTGCCTTTGGTTGTTGATGCTGGTACTTGGCCTCTGCCATCCCAGGACCCAATTACTCCCACTTCATTTAAGTTTTCCAACACGGTGGCTGAAGTTTCCACTGTAAGATCTAGCCTACAGAGAACAGCAATCCCAGAGCTCATCAAGGATATTGTGGCTCCCCTCACAATCCATTTCTCATAGTCATTGTGCAAGGTATGTCCTCTGGACTCTTCCAGCGTGGGTGAGTAGGTCTAACCCGATAAACCCATTCTAACATTCCAATCTCCCTAAGCCTCTAAATCCACAACTCTACATTAAACCAAGGCAGGTCTGGCATTTCCAACTCACTCACTGTGGGCTACCTGTGGTCCGGGTTCCACCAAACAAACTGTAAGTTCCCAGGCTGCAACATTAAACGCAGAATCTCTGCTTAGTGAGCCCATATCAATACATTCAGCCCGTTCCAACTTTATGTTCTTTCCCACATTAGCCCACACTCTGAATCTATCCCTTCCCACACATGTTCCCTGGATTTCTGTCTGTATAAATTAGAAAACTCAAGTCGTTCTTCTGGAGTGTAGAACACTTTCTCACAGATCACACTGCACCTTATCCTTAGGGGCCTGCCGGCAAATTAGTCTAGTTATGGATCTAGAAGCAAAGAGGAGTGTTAAGGGTGGGACATGAGGAGATTTGGCATTGTCTTGGGTGGCAACTGCCTGGTGGGGAGGCATTTGTTTCCTCAGGCAAAGCAGAGTTAACCCCTCAGACTAAAGTGGAGAGGTGATACCACTGTGGGTATGGAGGCCACTGCCACTGGGGCGGCGGGTGACCCTATCACTAGGCATGGGGAGGTCAAACCCATTGGGGTAGAAAGGCAGCTTCCACTGGCAAAGAAGACTTAGGGATTCAATTCTCCAGCCTCATCAAGGCCTTCGTCAAGGGGCAGAGAGAGAGGGAGACACAGAATCCGAAGCAGGCTCCAGGCTCTGGGCTGTCAGCACAGAGCCCAACGTGGGGCTCAATCCCACAAAAGGTGAGATCATGACCTGAGCTCAAGTTGGATGCTTAATCGACTGAGCCACCCAGATGCCCCAAAGCTCTGTACATTTAAAACCTTGACTGTGAAGCCTTCACTAATCTCCTCAGGAAAAGTCTACTATTTTAGGACCCACTTCACCAGAATTGGAATACCATATCAGAGATTGCATTTACTTATTTCTATGTTTCTTCCTCTGGTTAGACCAGGAGCACCTTGAGAGAAGAAACAATACCTTATTAATTTCTTTATTCCCAGAATATGTTAGTTCCTACCATGCAGTAATTTATCAATAAATGTTTGTGGAAAGAACGAATGGTTGAGTGGCATTAAAAAGAGATACCATTAACAGGGAAAAGGAAAAACAGTGAAACAACAGAACAAACCATTGAGACAGGAAGGCCCCATGATGGATAGCCAACACCAGAGGAGACCGATGGGTGCAAAAAGATATTTTAGTGCATCCCACTTATTGACTTCCAAAATCTGGGACTTAAACGTGCCAGGATTTTGTATTAACAAACATTTCTTTACTTGTTATCCTTTTGTATAACATAAAGTTACTGCCAATAAAGAGAGTCCTATGCATCATTATCATACTCCCCAGTACCTGTGAAAATGCTGTGGTTCACCCAGATATTATCACAAAAATGTCCGAGCTCACTCATGAAGTTCCTTCCCACTGAGATTAATGAATTTGCCCCCAGAAAGGGCAGGGTGATGGAACCTCTCATGAGGTCTCTGGAAGACACAACTGTGTTTCCTCATCATCCGAAATTAGTAGAATTGACTTTAGAGGGCCTAGTGGAAGCATTTAAGAATTTCTGTGGCTTTAGGAGCTGAATTCCCAACAGTCCTGTTGATGAAGTATTCTTTTGTCTCTCTATACCTTGAGAGATTTTGTTCCCTGGAGCTAAAAGAGAAAACCACGGTGCAAACATGTGCTCATGTGCTGGATTTAATCCTGGGAGACATCTTTGGAGTTCTTATCTCTTTGGACTCTTTCCTCCCAGAAAAAGACCACCACTTTTTAGGTATGGCCGCTGTAATGCAGAGAAACCCACAATGCCTGCTCTAGCCTTGATTCTGGAGGGACACTATGATTATACCAGAATATCTTCTTTCTCCCATCTATTTTCTCTGGTGTTGTCCTCAATCATGACATTAAACAAATTCTCTTTCAAACTGCAGGCTGACACCCAAGCTAAAAGAACAGAGACATCGGAGATCACACATGAAAGAGAATGCAGTCATTACAAAAACAGTTCAGAATAATACTCAACAGACTATAACCCCCAGCAAACAATGAGATAATTCCTGGGGGGGGGGGGCGGGGGTGGAGAGTGGAGACTCTGATGATTCCTGTTACTACATCAAAATGTTGAATATGCCTCAATGATTTTTAAAAGTTTAAAATAATACAAAATATCTTCTCCAACCAAATGAAGGGAAACTAGACATCAGTATCAGAAGGAAAACTAGAAAATTGCCAAATACATGAAGGTTCAAAAACACACACTTAACCAACCAGTGAGTCCAAGAAGACACAATGAGGGATATTACAAAACACTTTGATAAAAACAAAAACAAGGGGCACCTGGGTGGCTCAGTAAGTTAAGTATCCGACTTTGGTTCAGGTTATGATCTCACGGCTCATGAGTTCAAGCCCCATGCCGGACTCTGTGTGGACAGCTCAGAGCCTGGAGCCTGCTTTGGATTCTATGTTGCCCTCTCTCTCTGCTCCTCCCCACTCGTGTTCTGTCTCTCTCTCTCTCAAAAATAAACATTAATTTTTAAAAAAAGAACAAAAACAAGAATACAACCTCCCAGAACTTATAAGTTTGGCAAAAGCAATGATCAGAGGGTAAGCTTATAGCTATAAATGTCTACATCTTAAAAAAAAAAAAAAAGAAAGACTTCAAATCAATATACTAATTTTACACCTTAAAGAAATAATTAATAATAATTAATAATAATAATTAACAATAATAATAGCAAACTCAACTCCAAGCTACCTAAGGAAATAATAAAGATTCATGATAATAAAAATATAGACCAGTAAATGAAGAAAAAAAATCAATGAAAAGAAAAGTTGGTTTGTTGAGAACATTAATAAAAATGACAAAAGTTAAGATAAACTGAAATGAAGGGAAGAGAGTAGACGTAAGTTACTGAAGTAAGAGACGAAAGTGTGGACATTAGTATGGACCATAAGAAAATGAACATAAGAGAATGTTATGAAACACTGTACACCAACAAATTAGATAATCTAGTTGAATGGATGCATTCCTAGAAATACACTAACAAAGTGGCTCAAGTAGAAATGAAAAATCTGAATAGATCTATAACAAATAAGGATATTAGAACAATAATAATAATTTTTTTTAATTTTTTTTCAACGTTTTTTATTTATTTTTGGGACAGAGAGAGACAGAGCATGAACGGGGGAGGGGCAGAGAGAGAGGGAGACACAGAATCGGAAACAGGCTCCAGGCTCCGAGCCATCAGCCCATAGCCTGACGCGGGGCTCGAACTCACGGACCGCGAGATCGTGACCTGGCTGAAGTCAGACGCTTAACCGACTGCGCCACCCAGGCGCTCCTAATTTCTGCATTTTCTGTTGCATAAGACAGCTTCATCTTTCTGTAAATGCTTTATGGGTGTGTACTTCACTAATAAATTTTCTTTGCAGTACACACACATACACACACACACACACACATGAGTGTGGGTAGGGAGAGAGACAGAGTTCTCCATTATTGTGGTACCGTAAACTCTTGTAGCTGAAGCACATCTTTTTAGAAAGCAGAGGACAGGCTACACCATAAGTCAAAGAGCTCCTTTCTCCTAGGAGAATTGCACTTTGTAATGTAGGCATTCCAATGTACTGGTCATGGCTAAGGACCACTAGAACCACACAGAATTAAAAGAATTAACATCAGTCTTTCTCAAAGTCTTCAAAGGGAAATATTTCATACTTTATTCTTTCAGGTCAGCATTGCACTGATACCAAAGCCATGAAAAGCCATTGCAAGAAAAGAAGACTACAGAGCAATATTCCCATGAAATATTGATGAGAACTTATTTAAGCATAACAGGCTTTTGATCATAGTGTAGAAAAGGATTTTGCATCATGACCAAGTGGGATTTATACTTGGAAGGCAAGGATGGTTTAATTAATAACTCTCCTTCAGTGTAGTACAACACATTAACAAATGAAGGACAAAAGCACATGATTATATCAACTGATGGTAAATAAAATGGTACAAAGTGAAGTGCTCCTTAATAGTAACAGCATTCAAAAACTAAGAATGGAAGGAAGCTTCCACAACACAAAATAGGTCATATGAAAACCCACCTCTAAAATCATTCTCAATAGTGAAACACTGAGAGCGACCCCTAAGATAAGGCAAGACGAGCATGTTTGTTTTCATACCTTTTACGCAACGTGGCATTGCCTGTTCCAGACAGAGCAATGAGCCAAAAAAAGAAAAAAGAAAAGAAAGGAAAGAAGGAAATAAAAGGCATCAAAATCAGAATGGAAGAAGTAATATGATTCCTCTTCACAAAAGGTGGTGTTACTAAAAAAAGACATTAAAAACCAGAAAAACTGTTAGAGTAATAAACGAATTCAGTAAAGTTGCGGAATATAAGTCAATGCAAACAGAAAACTCAAGGGGCCGATGGAATCCTAGAATGGAGTGCATCAAGTGAAAATAAACAATCTAACTGTATTACAATTGCATGACACATTCTCAGTGAAACAAAAAATGTGAAGCAAAAAAATGTGAAGAAAGGCAAGATCTGGGAAAAGAGAAGAGTGTAAAACTGGACTTGAAAGAAATTGCACACAGGTGCTGCACCATACTTGTTTTTTTTTTTCTTATGAAATTTATTGTCAAATTGGTTTCCATACAACACCCAGTGCTCATCCCAACAGGTGCCCTCCT
>NC_064816.1:9949917-9973179 GCF_023721935.1 Panthera uncia | reverse complement strand
CCAGGTCAGTTGAGGGGATATGGAGACCCCGGTAGCAACAAACACAGCAGGTACCAATCTCTTGAACCTCATCCCATGATCCAACAAAATAAAACAGGGCTCCTTGCAGAAATGAGTGATTGTAGAGCTCTGGAGGAAAGTACAGTAAGCTGAAGGTGAAGCTGAAGCATCTTTTCCTGTAAGACAGTAATGAAATGCTACCCCCCAAAAGCCAAGAATGATGGAGACATGCCAAAGGGACATATCAGTAACTGAAGGAGCTCTCCATTGCCACAGCTGCAACAATCTGAGCAACAAAATAAAGTAGTATTGGGTTATAACACAGAGTATATAATGTAAATAATTGAAAAAAATATGGAAGACACAATCTTGAGCATAGAAGAAAACCAATGATTTACAGAAATATTCTACACTTAAGGAGGTGTGCGATAACTACCACCACTTAAAGATGGGGTTGTGCGTAGAAATTTCCTACAGGAGGACAGGATGGAAAGAAAGGGGAAAGGCAAATCTGACAAATCCCGTGTCAGCCAGGACATCGATATCAACACCAATGAGAAATAGTCATGCTGATAACGTGTACCCTTGATGTCAGGAAATGAACATGCCTCTTTCCCTCTCTAGTCTTCTTGTCCAACATCCATGTCCCAGTCTTCTCATGAAAAGAAAGAATAATAAGGCAAGTCCAAAAGACTTACGGAATGCCTGACCAGTACTCTTAGCACTATGAATTGCTTCAAGAACAAAGGAAGACTGAGGAAAAAGTCACTGCATGTGGAAGGTCAACGGATAGGACGATTAAAAGTAACATGTGTAAGGGGCGCCTGGGTGGCTCAGTCAGTTAAGCGGCCGACTTCGGCTCAGGTCACGATCTCGCGGTCCGTGAGTTCGAGCCCCGCATCGGGCTCTGGGCTGATGGCTCAGAGCCTGGAGCCTGCTTCCGATTCTGTGTCTCCCTCTCTCTCTGCCCCTCCCCTGTTCATGCTCTGTCTCAAAAATAAATAAAACGTTAAAAAAATTTTTTTTTTAAAGTAACATGTGTAAGAGAGAGGATGTGTTCATAACAGGAGAAACTGGAAAGGAGCTTATGAGAACCGTCTGAAAAATCACAGCAAGTTTGTTTTGTAAATGTACCACTGTTCAAATATGAAAGCCGATTAAAGTTAAAATTATTATTGAATTTAAAAAATCTTTGGAAACACCGTGTTCTCAGATTGTCCCAAAGAGTCTCATAGGTGCCCTGTATGACCAGTGTCGCTGCTGTGAGTAACTCTTCCCATCAGTAACATTAAATAATCATACCACGTACAGTTTTTGAAATGTTTCAATGAAATGATGACTATACGGTATCTGCATTGTTTCTAGTAAACATTTAAGAATGAATGAAAAAATTCATCTGAATTTCTGGATTCACGATTTCCACCCCTCCGAGACCCATTCTGTGCCTGGTGCTGTTTCTATCCCTCAATAACACTCTCCCACTCTGAATGCAGCAATAGTTTCTTCCTCACAATAACCTGGGTCATTTTTCCATAGACAAGACCTGTCATAGCTGTCCCCTGACATAAAAACGGCACTGACACTTCACAATTTCAGATTTCAATTTCGACCTTGTAGCCAAAATGTAAGATTGTCTCTTAATCTGACTATTGCCTACCCAGCCAGGTTCATTTGGGTTCACTTTGCACCTGCTCCTGACTGTTGGTTAGACAGTAAGAAGTATTTCTAATTCCAGCAGCACAACTCCCACTCTACTTAATCTCTAAATTTCCTTCTCTGCTCTTTCTTCCTGGACTTCTCACATCCCTTGTCTCCATGAAAAATCCCCAACACCCCTTTAAGGCTCAGCACCTATAAGCTTCTATGCACAGCCTTCACTGACTCCTGTGAAAGAGTGGTCTTTCATGAAAACAATTACAAATAAAATAAAGAGACAACGTTAGGGGGAGGACATGTGTTATGGAGGAGCCAGATCAGGGAGAGATGGTCTAGTGTATCCAGAGTTGCCCTCCAGAATCAAAGCCTTAATGGGCAGGACTTGGCATCAAAATTCTCCTTAACTTATTGTCCCTGTTGATGTCCCCAAAGTAACTACAGATACAAGGGGTCCCTCCCACCATAACACATTTACGCAGTCCTTCTAAAGATGCCCTGACTCACCCAGATGTTAGCACAGAACAGCGGGAGATCAATGACCCCGTCTCTCCCATGGATGAGAGATGTGGTTGGAAGTTATGTCCCCAGGAAGGGAAGAGACATGGCCCCACTCATGAAGGCTCTAGAACACGGCTATGTGCTCATATCATCAGAGATTACAGGAGTCTACTTCCTGGGTGTGGCAAAGGCATTTTCCATTTCTGTACCTGCAGGGAATAAACTCCCATGAGTCTCATTAAAGAAATAATATTTTGTCTCTCTTTCCCTTATGAGCCTAGGGTCTCTGGAGCTAGGAGAGAAAAACAGAATGCAAACTCTTCCCAGTGTTGGAACACAGCCTGGAATTCCCTGAATGTCTCTTATGCCATTAAACTCTCTTATCTCAAAAGGAGATCCACTGTCTTTAGACATTCTCGCCAATAAGTCAGAGCACCCCATCATAAGTATACAATTCTTTATTCAGAAATTCTGTGTTCCTTGACTCTTTTCTTTCTCCCATCTGTACACATTCTGTTAGCTCACAATCGTGGAACTCCCAGCCTCCACACTGTCTCTCCTTTTCTCCTCCTTCTCCTTTCTCCTTCATTGTGGGCAATGTCTGTTTAATATCACTCAACCATTTGCTTCCTTAAGCATCTTACTAACTCTTCATTAGCAGTTGCTTTACACTAGGCACTAAACTACATCCTGGGAAGGATGAAAGTTGTAAGAAATGGTCTCTTCTCTTGAGGAGCTCACAGTCTCAACAGAGTGAGAAAAAAAGATAAATGAATGTGCTAAGTTGAAGAGGCACTGACACCTGATGAAGAGAAGACCAACATAATCACCTCTTCCAGAAGAGATGGGTGAAGGGAGCACAAACAAGCCACTAATTGTCCCGAGTCTTCATGTGGGTGAAGGTGGTAAGGGCACTCTAAGATGAAGCCTGGCAGCCAATGAGGGAAATACTTCATACTTGCTACCAACAATCAGAAGGCAAGAATGACAATTC
Organism: Panthera uncia; assembly: GCF_023721935.1. Classification (NCBI taxonomy): domain Eukaryota; kingdom Metazoa; phylum Chordata; class Mammalia; order Carnivora; family Felidae; genus Panthera; species Panthera uncia. The sequence continues at coordinate 9,970,031 of NC_064816.1, read as the reverse complement.
AAAAATTACCCTGAGCCGTTAGACAGCATTCAGAGAGCAGAGATGCTGATATTTTGGCTCTCAGCTTGACACGTATTTAGGAAAATATCTGAAAGTCAGTGCAGATCTCATGACGGGATGTCCAGGACCAAGCTCTCCCTGTGAAAAACTCATGCTGCAACAATGTTAGACAGACTGTTGCTACTACAATACCCTAAGAAAAGCGTAGATGGAAAAATAGGGAATCAATGAACCCCATTGAAGAGCAAAAAAGTAATAAGCATTATGTCAGTTTGCGACTTGGAAGGACCTAGAGGGTATGGTGCTCAGGGAAATGAGTCCATCAGAGAAAGACAAACACCATTTGATTTCACTCCTGTGTGGAATGTAAGAAACAAAACAAATGAGCAAACATGGAAAAAAGGAGAAACAACAAAACCAGACTTTTAACACGGAGAACAAACTGGTGGTTGTCAGAGAAAAGGTGGCTACGGTTGGGTGAGATAGATAAAGGGAATTAAGGGTACACTTATCCCCATGAGCACTGAACAGTATATAGAATTGCTGATGCATTACATTGTGCATCTGAAATTCATATAGCTCTGTCTGTAAAGTATACTTTAATAAAAATAATGGTTGGGTAAGGAGGAAAATATAATACTCAGAGGAGTTACCACATTTTAATTTTTAAATGACCAGCTTTCACAACAACAAGAAAAATAGATATATAACTCAATGAAATAGGAGGCAGCCCAGAAATAAATCCTCATACATACTACTAAATGACTTTTGACAAGACTTCAGCATATTTCAATGGTATATAGGCAGTCCTTTGAAGCAAATGTGATGGAAAACTGGATAGCCACGTGCAAAATGAGGAAGGCGACCCTTCTTTCCACATCTACAAACGTGACTCCAAATGGGTCACAGATCTAAACATTAGATCTTGAGAAACTTGACAGAAGACCATGGGGGAGGGGAAGGGAAAAAAAGTTACAGAAAGGGAGGGAGGCAAACCATAAGAGGCCTGGATACTGAGAATGGACTGAGGGTTGATGGGGGGTAGGGGAGAGGGGAAAGTGGGTGATGGGCATTGAGGAGGGCACTTGGATGAGCACCGGGTGTTGTATGGAAACCAATTTGACAATAAATTATATTAAAAAAATAAAAAATAAACATAAGATATAAAACTGTAAATAAACACTTAGAAGAAAACATACAATACATCTTTGTGACTCTGGATTTGACAAAGATTTCTTGGATATAACACCAAAGACACAGGCAGCTAGAGAAACAATTACATCAGCAAAATCAAAATATTTGTGCCTGAAGGGCACTATTTCCAAATGAAAAGGCAACCGAAAAATGGAGAAACTATTGCTGAATCACACACCTGATAAAAGATTAATATCCAAACTGTGTACAGAATTTCAAGAATTCTTGGAAAAAAAAAAAAACTCAATTTTAAAAAGGTGGCGCTGGGGCAAATTGGTGTCTCAGTCGGTTGAACGTCTGCACTAGATTTGGGCTTGGATCACGACCCAGGATTCTTGGATCGAGCCCTGTGTCAGGCTCTGTGCTGTGCATGGAGCCTGCTTGGGATTCTCTCTCTCCCTCGCCCCTCTATCCCACTTACATGCTCTCTCTCTTTAAACTTTTTTTTTTAAGACAAAACTTATTTAAATACTTGTTAGTTAACACACAGTGTCATATTAGTTTCAGGTGTACAATACAGTGAATCAATACTTCCATAATACAAACTTTTACAATATATATTTTTAAAAAATACTGCCCATGAGGATGTGGAGAAAGGGGAACCTCTTGCACTGATGGTGGGAAGGCAAACTGCTGCAGCCACTGCGGAAAACAGTATGAAGATTCCTCAAAAAGTGAAAAATAGAAGGGCATTTGTTGCCTCACCGTCATAAAGAATGAAATCTTGCCATTTGAAATGACATGGATGGAACGAGCATGTATTGTGCCACGCAAAATAAGTCAGAGAAAGACAAATTTCATATGATATCATTTATATGTGGAATTTAAGAAACAGAACAGACAAACAGGGAAAGGGAGAGAAAACTAATAGGAGATAAAAACATAGACAGCAGCAAACCATAAGAGACTCTTAACCACAGAGAACAAAAGAGAGTTGCTGGAAGAGAGGTGGATGGGGGAGGGACTAGATGGGTGATGGGCATTAAGGGAGGCACCTGTTGCAATGAGCACCGTGTATTCTATGCAGAGAACGAATCACTAAATTCTACTCCAGAAACTAATAGTGTAATCTATGGTAACTAACTTGAACTTAAATAAAATCTTGGAAGAAAAACAACAGAGGTACCCTACAATCCAGTAATGACACTACTGGGTCATTACCCCCCAAAATACAAAACACTCATTCGAAGGGATAAATGCACTTCTATGTTTTTAGCGCTATCACTTACAGTAGCCAAATAACGGAAGCAGCCTACGTGTCCATTGATAAGATGAATGGATAAAAATCTGGTATAGACGTACAATGGAATACTCCTCACCCATAAAAATGAATGATGTCTTCCCATTCGCAACAACTTGGATGGAGTCAGTGAGTATAACGTTGAGCAAAATAAGTCAGGTAGAGAAAAATACCACATGACCTCATTCATATGCAGAATTTAAGAAACAAAACAAATGAGTACAAGAGGAAAAGAGAGAGAGGAGAAGCTTATGGTTCCCAGAGGGGAAAGGAGGAGATGGGGGAAATAGGTGATGGGGATCAAGCAGTGCATTTGCTGTGATGAGCGCTGGGTGTTTCATGGAGGTGTTGAAGCACTACCTTATACACCTGAAACTGATATTACACTGTATGTTAACTACATAGGAAATAAAACTTTTAAATAAATTTTTAAAAAAGTAAAACTAATGGGGAGCCTGGTTGCTTCTGTCAGTTAAATGTCTGACTCTTGGTTTCAGCTCGGCCATGATCTCACAGTTTGTGAGTTCGAGCCCCACGTCTGGCTCTGCACTGACTGCATGGAGCCTGCTTGGGATTCTCTCTCTCCCTCTCTCTCTGCCGCTCCCCTCCTCATGCTCGTGTGATCTCTCTCTCTCTCTCTCTCTCTCTCTTTCTCTCAGAATAAACAAAGTTAAAAAATAAAAAATACATTTATAAAAAAACTAAAACTAATTTTGGAAAACAAAAAAAGGCAATGGACTCAAGAATTTATAGCAATGGCTACTTAGCACATGAAAGATGCCCAACATGACTAATCACTACAGAAATGCAAATAAAAACCATAGCGTGATACCACGCCACACACACTAGGATGGCTGTTGTAAAACCAAAACAGAAAATGAGTGTTGGTGAGGAGGTGAAGAAACTGGAACTCCGTTGTGCTTTGCTGATGAGAATAAAATGTAGAATTTCATTCGATGCAGTAGTTTTCCTTCTGTTTATATACCCACTTAAACACCCCAAAAGAATGTAAAGCAGGGAGCAAAACACATATTTCTACACCAGTTTTCATAACAGATTATTCACAGTAATGAAAATGTGGAGACAACCCAAATGTCCATCAACAAACTCACAGATAAACGAAGTGTCGTGAACGCAGACAGTGGGACAGCATTCAGCCTTTACAATGAATGGAATTCTGGCATAGTCTACAACATGGGTGAAACTCTCAAACACAAGGCTAAGTGTCAGAAGCCAGACACAAAAGGACCAGTTTCACACAATGACATCTACGTGAGGTATCTAGAGTACTCGGTTTTAGAGAGAGAAGGTAGGAGGGTGGGAGACAGGGGCTGGGCTAAGGAGCAATGCGGATATAGTATTTCAAGGGCACAAAGGTTCAGTTTGAGACAATGAGAAAGTTCTGGAGATTGATAGAGGTGGTGGTTGCTCAACAGAGAGAAAATACTTAATGCCACATAAGTATATCTCAAAGTGTTCAAAATAATAAATTTTATATAGACTTTACCTTAACAAAAAAGAATTTTAAAAGAGTGACATGTTCTAAAAGAATTTCAGGGGTGCCTCGTGGTTCAGTTGGTTAGGCATCTGACTCTAGATTTCGGCTCAGGTCATGATCTGACCTGAGGCCAGGTTCCTGAGTTCCAGCCCCACATTGGGCTCTTCACTGGCAGTATGGAGCCTGCTTAGGATTTTCTCACTCTCCCTCTTTCTATCCCAACCCAGCTACTTCTTTCTCTCTCTCAAAGTAAATGAATAAACTTAAAAAAAAAAAAAGAATTTCAGTGCCATAAATAGCTTAATATGACGTAGAGGAAGGAATCCAAAATACAAGGAGACAAGGGCATCGTGATATGTTTATCTTGTGTGATTCAATGTCTCAACCCCAAAGTATACCAAAACTGAGGTTTCAGACGACATAAAATTCATAAGGTCATTGAGAACTACCTTGGGAAGCACCTAAAGTCTTCCCTCACAAGCTCTACAGAGCTTGCCCTCCATATGACAGACTTACCACGGACATGCTGAAATTGAAATGCCTTTGTCCTGACTTCAGCCCCTCCTGAACTGCCAGAGGCCATGTCAGCAGCAGTCCAACACCATTTGAGGTATGCTATTCATAGTGCATGTAAGAGTTCATCATTTTCATCCAAATTGGTGAGGCCACAGGGATTTTTAGAAATGACAAATTCATCAGGGTGTCTCCAAGAGACAGAATTGATGGGCAGCTCACCAAGGGCACATCTGATTTGTGTAACTAAAAAAAAAATCCACCTCTAATAATCATGAAGACAAGATTGACCTGAGTCACCACAATAAGGGGTCATAATCTCGGACTATCAGTCCTGAGACTGTTCACTGACCCAGATCCTCAATTGATGGGACCATTTACACCTGATGGAAGGCTGTAAAATGACAACAAATGTTTACATTTTCCTCCAAACACAACCCAGAGGCTCTGAGATGATGGCACTGGCTAGCTTATAATGGTTCATGGGGACCGTGGTCTGAACCAAAATTGGCGCCTTGATATTGGGCAATATGAGAGCAACTATACCATGGAAATTGGCAAATGCTATAAAGAAGCTTTCTTCTTATTCCTTTGTTTTTATTTTCTGCCTTTCTTCTTGCTTTCCCTGTTTCTTTTTGTCTGTGCATTTGAGATATCATTCCATGAACATTTATCTGCCTACTAGTGTTTGAAAAGACCTGTGAACTTTCAGCTGGAAAACTGTGAATCAGGTAATAGGGAATTACCATTATCGCCTACAATCCAAGTGGGGGACTCTGGCATCAGGTGATAAGGAGACATTCGTCTTACTCTGTCTCACACAGCACAGGTTAGGCCCATAAGTGTATCCTGATCTCACTGCTAATTTCTGGGATGCAGCATTAGAAAAGATGGAGGTGGCAATAGGTAGAGTAGCCTTATTGTGCGTGAAATCTGTGAAGAGCCTATTACGGTAGGAGGTGCTGAGGGAAATCACAAGACAGTGCTGCCCCCTACCAAATATTAAGAGAAAAGTAATAATGCATCCCTGGGAGAATCACCAAGGTTGACACCATCAAGGCCTGAAACAGCAGGAGCTGCAATTTCTGTTACCTTCACACTTAATTTATGATTAGGACTGTGTGAGGGGAAACTACAGATTGCATACTGAATGTGGATTATTGTAAGCTAATCACACAGGGTTCCCGGTGGCTCTGCTCTTATAGATATGATCACTTGCCAAGGTGAATTGGCATAAAACCCTGGAAACTCATCTATAGATTCTGGCATGTTCAATGATTTTCCTCCAAAAGCAGATACTCTAACAGGTACCTGTTTTCAACCCACAGAAGAAGCATTTCACATTTACTCCCTGTCTCCTATCCCATTTTAAGTATTCAATTTGCTATATTATTTATATGTTTCTAAAAATACATGAAATGGGAGCCCCTGGGGGCCTCAGTTGGTTGAGTGTCCATCTTTGGTTCAGGTCATGATCTCCCAATTCCTGGGTTCATGCCAAGCATCAGGCTCTGTGCACACGGCTCAGAGCCTGGAGCCTGCTTCTGATTCTATGTCTCCCTCTGTCTCTGGCCTTCCTCTCTCTCTCTGTCCCTCTCTCTCTCTCAAAAAATGAATAAACATTAATGTTTTTTAAATCCATGCAATAGAATTTAATGAGAGGTCTCAACAGTCTTAAAGAAGTACAGAAGACTGCAAAGGAAACAATCAACAAAACTAAAAGGCAACCGATGGAATGGGAAAAGATGTTTGAAAACGATATATCAGACAAGGGCTAGTATCCAAAATCTATAAAGAACTCACCAAACTCCACACCTGAAAAACAAATAACCCAGTGAAGAAATGGGCAGAAGACATGAATAGACACTTTTCTAAAGAAGCCATCCAGATGGCCAACAGGCACATGAAAAGATGCTCAACGTCACTCCTCCTCAGGGAAATACAAATTAAAACCACACTGAGATATCACCTCATGCCAGTCAGAGTGGCTAAAATGAACAAACCAGGAGACTATAGATGTTGGCGAGGATGTGGAGAAACGGGAACCCCCTTGCACTGTTGGTGGGGATGCAAACTGGTGCCGCCACTATGGAAAACAGTGTGGAGGTTCCTCAAAAAATTAAAAATAGATCTACCCTATGACCCAGCAATATCACTGCTAGGAATTTACCCAAGGGATCCAGGAGTGCTGATGCATAGGGGCACTTGTACCCCAATGTTTAGAGCAGTACTTTCAATAATGGCCAAATTATGGAAAGGGCTTAAATGTCCATCAACTGACGAATGGATAAAGAAATTGTGGTTTATATACACAATGGAAACCTACTTGGCAATGAGAAAGAATGAAATATGGCCTTTTGTAGCAACGTGGATGGAACCGGAGAGTGTTATGCTAAGTGAAACAAGTCATACAGAGAAAGACAGATACCTTATGTTTTCACTCTTATGTGGATCCTGAGAAACTTAACAGAAGACCATGGGGGAGGAGAAGGAAAAAAAAAGTTAGAGAGGGAGGGAGCCAAACTATAAGAGACTCTTAAAAACTGAGAACAAACTGAGGGCTGATGGGGGGTGGGAGGAAGGGAAGGGTGGGTGATGGGCATTGAGGAGGGCACCTGTTGGGATGAGCACTGGGTGTTGTATGGAAACCAATTTGACAATAATAAATAAATAAATAAATAAATAAATTTACATTCAAATTAGTTAGCATATAGGGCAACAATGATTTCAGGAGTAGATTCCTTAGTGCCCCTTAAAAAAAATATATTTTAAAAAAAGACTCTGAAATACAGAGAACATATTAGTGGTTCCCAGAAGGAAGGGGGTGGGGTGGGTGGATGAGATAGATAAAAGAGATTAATGGGTGCCTGGGTGGTTCAGTTGGTTGAACGACTGCCTCTTGATTTCAGCTCAGGTCATGATTCCAGGGTCATGGGATACAGCCCTGCGTTGGGCCCCGCACAGAGGGTGCAACCTGCTTAAGATTCTCTCTCTCTCTCTCTCTCTCTCTCTCTCCCCCCCCCTCTCCTTCTGCCCCTCTCCCCATCTTGTGCTCTCTCTGTCTCTGAGATAAAAATGTTTTTAAACAATACTTAAAAAGATAAAGGGATTAAGAGTACACTTATCTCCATAAGTATTGAACAATGTATAAATTGTTGAAGTTATTCATTGTACACCTCAAATTAATATAACACTGTATGTAAACTATACGTCAATAAAAATAATGCCTGGAGAAGGGGGGAAATATATGATTTTCAGAGTTACCACATTATATTTTTTTAATTTTTTAAAAAATGTTTACTCATCTTTGAGATGAGAGAGAGAGAGCGCAAGGCGGGGGAGAGGCAGAAAAAGAGGGGGACACAGAATCCGAAGCAGGCTCCAGGCTCTGAGTTGTCAGCACAGAGCCTGATGCAGGGCTTGAACTCACAGACTGTGAGATCATGACCTGAGCTCAAGTTGGACGCTTAACTGACTGAACCACTCAGGCACCACCCACATTATATTTTTAAATGATCAGTTTTCGTTGTTAAGAACAAAAACAAATATAACTCAATTGTAATAACAACAGAAATATAACTAAGTGCAATAGGAGGGAGCCCAGAAAAAAACTCTCATACATACAACTGAATGATTTTTGAAAAGAGTTCCAGGAAAGTTCAAAAATAAATGTACAGTCTTTCTAAGAAATCGTGATGGGGCACCTGGGTGGCTTAGTCAGCTGAGCACCCACCTCAGATTTCGGCTCAGGTCATGATCCCAGTATGGTGGGATCAATCCCTACATTGGGCTCTGCACTGAGTGTGGAGACTGATAAATATTCTTTCTCTCTCTCCCTCTACCTCTCTCCCCAGCTCACACTCTCTCACTCTATAAATACATACATACATACATACATACATAAAATGGTGGTGGGACACCTGGATATCCACATACAAGAATAAATAAATAAAAGATGAAAGTGTCCTTTTCATCTACCATCTACAAACATGACTGCAAATGGACCTCATACCTAACCATAGGGAATAAAACTGTAATTTGGCTATTGTTGTTAGCACTGCTATAAACACTGGGGTGCATGTGCCCCTTAGAAGCAGCATTTTTGTATCTTTTGGATAAATACCCAGTCATGCAACCGCTGGGTCATACAGTAGTTCTATTTAAAAGAGGTGGTATTATATATACAATGGAATACTACTCCGTCACCAAAAAGTATGAAATCTTGTCATTTGCAGCAATGTGAATGAAACTGGGGTATATCCTGCTAAGTGAAATAAGTCCATTAGAAAAAGACAAATACCATATGATTTCACTCATACGTGGGATTTAAGAAACACAACAGATGAACATAGGAGAAGGGAAGGAAACATAAGATAAAAACAGAGAGGGAGACAAACTATAAGAGACTCCTATATACAGAGAATAAACTGAGGGTTGCTGGAGGGGAGGTGGGAGGGAAGATGGGCTAAATGGTGACGGACATTAAGTAGGACACTTGTTGGGTGTTGTATGTAAGTGATGAATCCCTAGGTTCTACTCCTGAAACCAATATTACACCGTATGTTAACTTACTTGAATTTACATAAATAATTTTAAATAATAAAAAAAGAAATAAAACTGTAACCCCTTAGAAGAAAACACAGAGAGAGATGCACCTCCATGACACTGGATTTGACAAAGGTTTCCTGAATATAACACCAAAGACACAGGCAACTAGAGAAAAAATTACTTCAGCAAAATAAAAAAAAATATTTGGACATTGAAGGGCACTATTCCCCAAGTGAAAAAGGCAGCCCACAAAATGGAGAAAGGACTGGAAAATCACACACCTGATAATAGATTAATATCCAAAATATGTAAAGAATTGCAAAACTTCTGGGCGCCTGGGTGGCTCAGTTGGTTAAGCATCGGACTTCGGCTCAGGTCATGATCTCGCAGTGCGTGAGTTCGAGCCCCGCGTCGGGCTCTGTGCTGACAGCTCAGAGCCTGGAGCCTGCTTCAGATTCTGTGTCTCCCTCTCTCTCTGACCCTCCCCTGTTCATGCTCTGTCCCTCTCTGTCTCAAAAATAAACATTAAAAAAAGAAAACAAAAACAATGTATTCAAGAATTTCAAAAATTCAACAGCAAAACAGCTCAGTTAAAAAACAGGCAATGTCATTAGACATTTCTCCAGAGAAGATATAGGAATGACTAATTCGCTCATGAAAGATGCGCAACATAACTAATCATTAGGGAAGTGCAAACCAAAACCATAATGCATAGATACCAACTCACACACACTAGTACGGCTGTTGTAAAAATTAAATCAGAAAATAAGTGTTGGTGAGATTGTGGAGAAATTGGAGACTAAAAAGGGGCACAGCTGCCGGAGGAAACGGTGTGCTAGTTCCTCAGAAATGTAAACATAGAATTATCATTTGATCCAGTAGTTTCACTTCTGGTTATGTACCCACTTATATGCCCCAAAAGACTAAAGCGGTGACTAGAAAAGATTTTTTGTACAACACTTTTCATAACAGATTTATTTACAGTAGCCAAAATGTGGAGACAACCCAAATGTCTATCAACAAACTCACAGACGAACAAAATGTGGTGAAAACATACAGTGGAATATCATTCAGGCTTTAATATGAATAGAATTCTGGCATAGGCTACAACATGGGTGAAACAAACATTATGCTAAGTGAAAGGAAGGATGTAAAAGGATCCATATTAAACAATAACAGCTACATAAGGAACCTTTAGTATTCAGTTTTAGAGAAAGAGGTAGGATGGTGGGAGACAGGGACTGGAAAAAGGGGCAATGGGGAGTTAGTATTTCAAGTGGACAAAGATTCAGTTTGAGATGATGAGAAAGTTCTGGAGACGGATCGAGGTGGTGATTGCACAACAGTGAAAAAGTACTCAAGGCCACTTAAGTGTATTTCAAAATGTTTAAAATAATAAATTTTATATATTTTTTACCCTGACAAAAAAGGAACTAAAAGAGTGACATATTCTGAAAGAATTTCAGTGCCATAAAGAGCTTGATGATGTAGAGGAAGGAATCCAAAGTACAAGGAGACAAGAGTGTTGTGATGGGTTTATCTTGTGTGATTCTACCCTATGAGACCCCAACACCCCCCTCAACCACAAAGTACACCCAAAATAAGAGTTTGGAGAACATAAAATTCATAAAGCATTGAGAAACACCTTGGCGAGGGATGTAATGTCTTCCTTGACAAGCTCTACAGAGCTTCTCCCCAATATGACAGATTTACCATGGACATGCTGAAATTGAAATGCCTTTGTCCTGAGTTCAGCCCCTGCCCCCTCCACTGAATTGCCAGAGGCCATGTCAACAGTCTGAAACCACCCAGGGTATAGTATTATAGTGCATATAAGAGTTAATCATTCTCATCAACATTGGTTGAGCCACAGAGATTTCTGGAACTGGCATTTTCATCAAGGTGTCTCCATGAAACAAAATGATGGGTGGCTTACTAAGGGTTCATCCAAGTTGTGTAGCTATGAAAAACAAGGAAAACAAAAACAACAACCAAAACACCTACCTCTAATAATCATGAAGAAAAGATTGACCTGAGTCACCACAATGAAGGGTCATAATCTCTACTTGCCTCTCAGACCTGAGACTGTTCACTGACTCAGATCCTCAGTTGTTGGAACCAATTACCCCTGAGTGAAGAATGTAAAATAGCAACAAATGCTTTACATTTTCCACCAAACCCAACCCAAAGATTCTAAGGTAATGGTGGTAGCCAACTTATAATGGTTCATGGGGACTGTGGTCTGAACCAAAATTGGTAGCTTGATATTGGGCAAGATGAGAGTAATTTTACCATGGAAACTGGCAAATGCTATAAGTAAGCTCTCTTCTTTATTCTATTTTTCTCACTTTCTTTCTTTCTTCTTGCTTTCCCTGTTTCTTCTTCTCTTTGCTTTTGAGTGAGAGCCCCTTAAACATTTCTCTGAATATTAGTCCTTAAAGGGACCTGTGGACTTTTACCTGGAAAACTGTGAATCAGGTAATAGGAAATTACCATTACGGCCAACCATCAAACTGGTGGCTTCTGGGGTAAGGTGATAAGGAGACTTTCACTTGCTCTGCCTCATAAAGCACAGGCTAGAACCATAAGTATATCCTGCTATCAATGCCTAAATTCTGGGATGCATCATTAGAAAAGAAAGAGGTAAGGGCACCTGAGTGGTTCAGTTGGTTAAGCATCCGACTTCAGCTCAGGTCATGATCTCACAATTTGTGGGTTCAAGCCCCACATCGGGCTCTGTGCTGACAGCTCAGAGCCTGGAGCCTGCTTCAGATTCTGTGCTTCCCTCTCTCTCTGCCCATCCCTCTGCCCCCACCCCCATGCTCTGTCTGTCTGAAAAATAAATAAAAACATTTAAAAAATTTTTAAAGAAAAGACAGAGGTGGCAATAGGCAGACTATCCATATTGTGGTTGGGATCTGTTAAGGGCTTATCATAGTTTGGAGGTGCTGAGGGAAATCAGAAGATAGGGTTGCTACCTACCAAAATATTAAAAGAAAAGTAATAGTACATGCCTGGGATAAGCACCAACAATGACACCATCAATGCCTGAAAAATCAGGAGCTGTCATTTCTATTAACTTCACACGTAATTAATGTTTTGAAGTGTGCAAGGGGAAACTAGATATTGCACAGTGAATGTGGATTATTGTAAATGAATCACACAGGATTCCAGGGGCCTCTGCTCTTGCAGATGTGAGCTCTTTCCAAGGTGGATTGACAGAAACCCCGGGAACCTGGTATATAACCTCTGATAGGTTCAATGATTTTACTGCCAAAGCAGATACTCTACCAGACACCTGCTTTCATCTCAGAGAGGGAGGATTCCACCTTTACTCCACTGGCTTCTCCTATCACATCATAAGTACTCCATTTCCTATAGCCTTTATTTGTTGCTGAAAATCCATGTGATGGAATTTAATGAGAAGTCTAAACTGTTTAAAAGAAATACAGAAGAGGAGCACCTGGGTGGCTCAGGAACTCAGCATCAACTTTTGATATCAGCTCAACTTATGATATGAACGCATCAATTGTGAGATCACACCCCACATCAGACTCTGCACTGATTGCAAGGAGCCTGTTTAGGATTCTCCCTCTCCCTCTCTCTGCCCCTCCCTGCTCTCTCTCTCTCTCAAAATAAATAAACATCAACAAGAAAAGAGATACAGAAGAAATGGTGGCTCATAATGTATGAAAAACACAAACCAACCCAAACTGTAGAAAGACAAACTGCAGATTGTCAGCCTACGAACTGACACAAATATCACGATCTAGGTTTTCTAGGGTTTTGAGCCCTGTTACTCAAGTCTTTATCCTGAAACAAAGAATCCTATATGCAGAGAATGTCTCTCGGCTAAAGAGCCTTCTCAGAGCTTGCTTGATGTCTCTGTTCCTCAGACCATAGATGAAGGGGTTCAGCATGGGCGTCACCACTGTGAACATCACTGAGGCTATGGCACTTGCTCTGGAGTTTTGTGCAGCAGCAGAACTCAGATACACCCCAAGGCTTGTACCATAGAACAAAGAGACCACTGCAAGATGAGACCCACATGTAGAAAATGCTTTATACTTGCCCATTGCTGATGAAATTCTCAAAATGGAAGTTACAATTCTAGAGTAAGAGAACAGGATACCAGTGAGTGGAACAACACCCAGAAGTCCACTTGTGAGATAGATCATCAGGTCATTGAGGAAGGTATCAGAGCAAGCAAGTTGGATCACCTGAATAAGTTCACAGAAAAAGTGAAGGATTTCCAGATCTGTGCAAAAAGAGAGTCGCAAAATCATCAAGTCATGTAATAGAGAGGTAAGAACACTCAATATCCAGGGAACCAGAAGCAGGATGCTGCAGAATTTGGAATTCATGATGACCATGTAGTGCAATGGGTGACAGATGGCCACAAACCGGTCATAGGCCATCACTGTCAAGAGGAAGTTGTCTAATCCTACAAAAAGCATGAAAAAGTACATCTGGCTGAGACAACCTTCGAAGGTGATCACTTTGCTCTGCATCTGGATGTTCAGCAGCATCTTTGGGACGGTGGTGGAGGTGAAACAGATGTCTGAAAAGGACAGGTTGGAGAGGAAGAAGTACATGGGTGTGTGGAGGCGGGAGTCCGTGATAATGGCCAGGATCATGAGCAGGTTCCCAGTGAAGGTGACCAGGTACATGGACAGGAACACCCAAAAGAGCAGGGACTGCAGCCCCCCCCTCGTCTGAGAGCCTCAAGAGGATAAATTCTGTAACACAGGTTTGATTTCTTCCTTCCATGTGTCTGGTGAAAACAGCTGGAACAGAGACAAGAGCATTGTAAAGGCACAGGCAGTGATCACAGAATCGAAAGAAATGCTGCAATTTGTGTTTCCAACGTGTTTCAGTAGTTAATTCTTAAACATTACCTACCATCTAGAAAATTGAGCGGAAAATTTCAGGGAATCCCAATGTTCCATGTTTTCCATGAGGCTGAAACTGATTCACAATCCTTGTCCTGAATCAAAACATTTATCCAAAGCAATGTTCTCCTCCATAAATTTCCTGAGACTTTTTTTGTTCACCCAACAAATATTTTAACCTATTATTTCGTTGGCAAGATTTTTTTGAAAGCACTGAAAAAATCAGTGATGTGCATTTGACCTTAACAAGACTGAGTTTCAGATGTGTGTGTGTCAGAGGCAGCAAATATTACTAAATGAAGAATGATGTTTCAAGTGGTGGTTACAACCAGTAAGTAAAACAATGCCACACTAGGAATCCTAAATGAAGGGGAAACTTGCCATTGTATCATCTCTGATGAGGGGCTTCAAAGCTGAAAAACTGAGGGCAGTGGATATATGAACCATGCAGATAACTTTGAGGAAACCAATTAAGGCAGAGAAAAAGCCTGTGCAAGGACCCTAAGGCAAGACCCAAACCCATCAGGCAACATCAAAGAGAAAGCTGAGAGCAGAGCAGGTAACACAAAAGGATCGGGGGTGGGGTGTAAGATAAGAAAGAGAGGACCTCAAAGCCTCCTGCATCTGTGGAAACATTCTAAGGGAGTGGACACTACAGTCCATTGTTGTTTTTATACCTATATGTTATATATGATGTCTGTATACCACGGAATAAATTTTATGTAATGTGTACAGATACAACATAACTCATTCCTCCATAATTCTCTCACATTCTCTCACTCTTACTGTCAGTCTTCAGTTGGTCTAAATTATGCACTTTTTAATTTCATAAAACAGTTTCAGCTTGCTTCAAATGTTTTTCATGTGTGTATATTCACTGATAACGTCTCTATTCCCTACACACACACACACACACACACACACACACAGTGCAGGTAGGAAGAGAGGCAGAGAGAGAGTTTTCCATCATTGTGGTACTGTGTACTCTTGTGGCTGAAGCACAGCTGTTTTAGAAAGCAGGGGACAGGATACACCATGAGTCAAGAGCTTATTTTTCCTAAGAGAATTGCATTTTGCAATGTAGGTGTGCCAATTGAGTCGTCATGGCTTAGAATCACAAAAAACACACAGAAATAGAAGAATTAACACCAAACTTTCTCAAACTCTTACAAAAATTCAAAGGTTAAAACGTCCTACTTTATTCCAAGAGGCCAACATTGCGCTAATACTGACAAAATAAAGACATTACAAGAAAAGAAAAGTACACAACAATATTCCCAACAAATACTGATGTGACAATCTTTTACTGAATACTACCAAACAGAACATAGCAGCCTTTTGTTCATGGTGTACAAAAGGATAATGCATCATGACCAAGTGGGATTTATTCCTGGAATGCAAGGATGGTTTTACTTACGAAAATTCATCAGTGTGATACACCACATTAACAGAATGAAGGATAAAAGTGTATGCTTATGTCCACTGATGCAGAAAATAGACAAAATTGGACCTTCTTTCATAATAACAACATTCAAGAAGCTAAGAACAAAAGGAAACTTCTTCAACATGATATAGATCATATGTGAAAGCCCACTTCTAACATCATTCTCAATAGTGAAAGGCTAAGAGTGACCTCTAAGGTAAAAACAAGACAAGCATGTCTGCCTTATACCTTCTATGTAACATGGCATTGAAAGTTCCAGACAGAGCAATTAGCTAAGAGAGAGAGAGAGAGAGAGAGAGAAAAGAAGAAGAAGAAAGAGAAAAGAAAGAAAGAAAGAAAGAAAGAAAGAAAGAAAGAAAGAAAAAAGGAAGGAAGGAAGGAAGGAAGGAAGGGAGAAGGAGAAGAAGAGAAAGAAAGAAAGAAAGAAAGAAAGAAAGAAAGAAAGAGGAAGGAAGGAAGGAAGGAGAAGGAGAAGAAGAAGAAAAGAAAGAAAGAAAGAAAGAAAGAAAGAAAGAAAGAAAGAGTGGAGGGAGGGATGAGAGAGAAAATGAAATAAAAGTCATTAAAATTAGAAAGGAAGAATATGATTTCTGTTCACAAAGGTGATCATATTTATTTATATTTTTATTATTTATTTATTTTTGAGAGACAGTGCATGCAGAGGAGGGAAGGGGGAAAGGGGGAAGGAGGAGCACAGAGAGAGAGAGAGAGACAGAGACAGAGACAGCGACAGACACAGAGCATCTGAAGCAATCTGTGAAGCGACAACAGAGAACAACATACAGGATTAAACTCATGAACCAGGAGATCATCACCTGAGCCTATGTCAGATGCCTAACCAATTGAGCCACCCAGGCATCCCACAAAGGTGATCTTATTTAAAAAGAAATAAGATATCAGGGCACCTGGGTGGCTCAACTGGCAGTCAGTTAAGCATGGTTCTTGGTTACAGCTACGTCAGGATCTTATGGTTGGTGAGATTGAACCCCATGTCCCACTACCTTGGCAGCACAAAGCCTGCCTGAGATTTTCTCTCTCTACCACTCCATGCCCTTTCCCCACTTGTGCACTCTCTTCCTCTCCTTCTCTATCAAGATATAGATAGATAGATAGATAGATAGACAGACAGTAGATAGATAAATGTAAAAATAAACTAAGAGGATATCAGTAAAAACAAATAAACCTGTTAGGCTGATACACATATTCAGCAAAGTTGCAGAATACAAATCAGCACACACGCACAATTTACATGGCAGAGCGACTCCCAGCATGGAATGCACCATGTGAACAAAAAA
Organism: Panthera uncia; assembly: GCF_023721935.1. Lineage (NCBI taxonomy): Eukaryota > Metazoa > Chordata > Mammalia > Carnivora > Felidae > Panthera > Panthera uncia. The sequence continues at coordinate 9,953,407 of NC_064816.1, read as the reverse complement.
AAACTAACTGTATTACAATTGTACGAGACAATCTCAGTGAAGCAGGTAGGCAAAAAAAAAAAAAAGTGCAGAAATATGTGATTTGGAATATGAGTGGATTCTGAAATTTGGAGATGAAAGAAATTGCACAGAAGCACTGCTCCATACTTAATAAAATGTATCCCAGAGGGTATTTTTAACAATACTGATACTTCTGCGCATGTGCACTGTAATTGAACATAGAAGGAAACAGAGAAAATGGTGGGAATAAGGTAATCACATTTGTTGTGGGACTTTACACGGAAGCAAGAGGCTAGTATGATCCTTGTGATAATAGAGGTGATGTCATCAGCATGAACTTGCTTCTATCTTAACATAGATACAGAGGCTTACGTATAGATACCTCTATGGATGTCTGCATATACACAGAGTAGTAAACATTTATATGTTTCCTTGCTGGGTCAGGTCAGGGGATATAGAGAACCTGGTAGCAGCAAGCACACCTGGAACCCATGTCTTGGTTTTAACCCCACGTCCCAATAAAATGAAACCGGGCTCCTTGCAGAAATGACTGCTTCTAGGGCTCAGGAGGGAAACACAAGAAGCTGAAGCATCATCTTCTGTAAGAGAGTAATGAAATACTACACTCCCTTTAAAAATCCAGGAATCATGGGGGCACCTGGGTGGCTCAGTTGGTTGAGCGTCAGACTTCGGCTCAGGGCAAGATGTCACAGTTCGTGGTCCGAGCCCCGCATCAGGCTCTGTGCTGACCGCTTGCTCAGAGCTTGGAACCTACTTCAGATTCTGTGTCTCCTTCTCTCTCTGCCCCTCCCCCCGCTCATGCTTTGTCTCATTCTGTCTCTCAAAAATAAATGTAAAAAAAAATTTTTTTAAGCTAGGAATGATAAGGACATGCTAGAGAGACATATCAGCTCACTGAAGGAGCCCCCCATTGCCAAAGCTGGACCAATTTGAGCAACAAAATAAAGTAGTATTGGGCTATGACCCAGAGTATATACTACATATCAAGGAGTGCACACCAAAATAAATAATTAAGGGATAAAGAGAAGAAATGATCTCAAGTGCAGAAGAATGACAATGATTTAAGAAGATAGTCTACTCTCAGAGAGGTGGAGAACTCTCAGTACTTAGGATAGAAAAGTCCCTAATGAGCATAGGATGTAAGGAAAGGGGAAAGACTAACCACAGTGGAAAAATTGGGCAAACCCCGTACCAGCCAGGACATCAATATCAACACCAATGAGAATTAGTCATGTTGACAGTGGGTACATTTGATGTCATGATGTCAGTTTCCCTCTCTGGTCTTCCCGTCCAACATCCACAGTCGTAAGTCTACTCATGAACAAAAGAAGAAGGCCACTCCAAAAGAAGATTATTTTACGAAACTCCTGACCATTACTCCTCACAACTATGAATTGCTTCAAGAACAAAGGAAGCCTGAGAAAAAGTCACTGCGTGTGGAAGCTCAGCAGATATGACGATTAAATGTAACAGGTGTAAGAGAGAGGATGTGTTCATAACTTCAGAAACTGAGAGCAGAGCTTATGACCACCCTCTGAACTAACACAGCACGTTTTTGTTCTTTGTTTGTTTTTTTTTTTTTTTGCAAAGGTACAACTGTTCAAAAATCAAGTTTATTAAAAATTAAAATTATTAATTACTAGCAAAATCTCTGGAAACATTGAGCTCTGAGCATGTCCCCAGGCTCTGTTATTTGCTGTGTATAAAGCAGTATCACTGCTTTCACTTTCCGTCAGTAAAATCAAATAATGATGCCACACACATAGTTTTTGAAATTTTTCAATTAAATGATGACTGTAAGAGGTCTAGCAGAGTTTCTAGTAAACATTTAAGAATGAATAAAAAACTTCATCTGAGTTTCTGTATCCACGATTTCCACCCCCTCAGAGACCCATTCCTTACCTCCCATCTCATGCTCATGGTACTCTTTCCATCACTCACACTCTAAGCACAGCAGTAGAGTTTTCCTCACAATAACCTGGGTCACTTTTCCATCAAGAAGACCTGTTCAGAGCTGTCCCTGACATAAAACCGGCACACACTCTTCACTAATTTCAGAATGAAACTCCAACCCTCTAGCCAAAACGTAAATTTCTTGGGTAATCTGACTGTTGCCTACCCAACCAGGCTACTGTGGGTTCCTTTTGCAGAACCCGCAGACCCTGCTCCTGATTGGTGGTCAGACAGTAAGAAGTATTTCTAACTCCAGCAGCACAACTTCTGCTTTACGTAATCTCTGAATTTCCTCCTCTGCTGTTTCCTTCTGGACTTCTCACATCCCCTGTGCCCACGGAAAGACTGCCTTCCAAGGCTCGGTACCTACCAGCTTCTCTGTGAAGCCTTAACTGACACCTATGAAAGAGCCCTCTTTATTGAAAACAATTAAAAAAAAAAAAATAAAGAGTCAAAGTTTGAGGATCTACTTCCCCAGATTCCAATGCAACCTCGCATCACATTTATTTATTTTTACGTCTCTCAGTCTGTTTACACAGTGACTACCTTGAGAGAAGAAACAGTGTCTTTGTCATTTATTTATTCCCAGAATAAACGGTACTGTCTACCATACATTAATTGCTGAAAAATGTCTGTTGAATGACTGCAATTAACAAATGACTCAATAATGATAAACAGTCACTCCCAACAATGGAAGACCCAGCAATGAAAACAGAGGAGGGGCGCCTGGGTGGCTCATTCAGTTAAGCATTGGACTTTGGCTCAGGTCATGATTCTCATGATTGCGGGTCAAGCCCCACATCAGGCTCTGTGCTGACAGCTCAGATTCTGTCCATCCCCTCTCTCTCTGTCCATCCCCTATTTATGCCGTCTCCTTCTCCCTCACAAATAAGTAAAAACGTTAAAAATTATAATAAAAATAAAAAACAATAAAAGACAAAAGAAAACAGATGAAAGAGTGTTGAGAGCTAAAGGCCCATGGAGTAAGCACTAAGGAGGAGACAGATCAGGGAGAAATGGTTTAGTGTATCCAGAGTTGCCCTCCAGAATCAAAGCCTTATTGGTCAAAACTGGCATCACTAAACTCTCCTTAACTAATTGTCCCTTTGATGCCCTCAAAATAATCACCTATAACGGGGTCCCTCCCACCATAACACATTTCCCCAGAACTTCTGGAGATGCCGTGGCTCACCTAGATGTTAGCACAGAACAGTGTGACATGAATCACCCTCTTTCTCCCATGGATGATTGGTGTCTTTGGTAGTTATAACCCCAGGAAGGGAAGAGACATGGCCCCACTTGTGAAGGTTCTGGAAGACACAGAATCACCCGGGATTACAAGAGTCCACTTCAGTAGGTGCAGCGGAGGCAGTTTCAATTTCTCTGCCTGAAGGCGCTGAATTCCCATGAGTCTCATTAATGAAATATTCTTTTTTCTCTCTTCTCCAAAGAACCATTCTAATATGTTCTAATATGATTTCTCTCATATGTGGAATTTAAGAAACAATATACATAT